>NC_025997.2:83202320-83470634 GCF_000442705.2 Elaeis guineensis
TTATAGTTACACCCTAGAAGTGGAAGATGCTAAAGTGAAATACCAGATTACTTTCAGCAACTAGAGCCTCAATGTTTTGTTGATTCAGTTCTTCTGGATGAAGCCTTTCAGAATCCTCAAGCTTCTCTACAATATCACAAGAATTATTAACTCAATAAATCATTATTTCAAGAACAGGCACATAAGACTCAAGAAAGTGCTTCAGATTACATTCACAAGCACACTATCACAGACATAGAAAGAGAGAAACACTTACACCTCACACAAATATTTATTACCTTCAACAGATTGGCGTTTCTTTGCAGCCTTAGAGAAAATGAGAATGTCTTGTGGATTAGCAACCTGCCATATCAGAACAAGATAGTCGCTAAGTATATATTAGGTTTACTAGACACATATTGTTACTACAGTACCATTACCTTCCCCACATACTTCTGGCCAAACCTCTGAGGGTTGATTGTTGAAAATCCAGTGTAATCAACCTACAAGATTATTTATTAATTTTATGTTGACAATGAAAAGAAACACATAATAGCACCATTTTCCAATGACAAACTAGTGACAGCAAAATGAAAAATTGATCTGTCATTAACAGGCAGACAGATTACTAATGACAAAAAAAAAGGCAGACAGATGGACAATGCCCTTGCACTCCTGCATGCATGCACGTGGGGAGGGGGGGAGGGGGGGGGAGAGAGAGAGAGAGAGAGATTCAATACAAGTATCAAGGAATAATGGATCAACCTACACGTGTGAATATGTCCTCAGGTGATACTTCAGGTTCACCATCAAGTGTTCATAAAAGTTCATTTATAGACAAGACTATTTAAGAAGCATACCTTTATTCTGACTAAGGGGAGTTTAAGCCCGGACCTGCTGATGGATGCTTTCCTATTTTTCTCAATCAGATTTCTAACCTAAAGTGATTGAGCTCATTGAGATTAAGAGAACAAGCATAATAAAGTGTGGCTGCCAAATATCAGGTATATAAGGTTAAAAATAACTTTTTTGACAATGAGAAATCTCACTTACAACTTTGTGCAAATGTTCAAGAACAGATGCTTGGTCATTAGGATCAACATCTGCTTCATCCTTTAACACAACCTACAGAAAAAGAGATGCATATAATGAGGAACACAAAGAAACAACTTACAAGTGTGAAGTTCCTTACCTCAGCATACTCAAAAGGCCTCACTGACTTTAAAGGTATTTTTGTCGGTCTGTACTGACTGCCCTATATACAAAACACATAACCTATCTGATTTAAGAATAGCTCCATAAAGTAAATGAAAAGACAGAAAAGAAATAAAACAAGATATAAAAAAAGGCAACCTTAATTTCCAAAAGCAGTACATGCTTAGGTTTCGATTCTCCATCAATCAGTGATGTTGCAACTGAAGAGCCTGGCTGAGTAATATGAAAACCCATTCCTGGAACCTCCTGTAAGTACCAATTTCAGCGGGAACCACACACGGACACATGCATGACTGAAAAGGAAAAAAAGGAACGGAAAAAGAGAAAGAAAGAAAGAGAAATAATATCCAAAGTAATACCTGTGGATCAATGAGGCATTCATGTTCATGTCCCCAAACTACAAAGTCTAGGAACCGTGGTAAGAAATGTTCATTTATTGCACTTTTGGGATTTGTCTTGATTCTATATATAGCCCAAGCCGTTATCCAAACAGACATGCTATTCAGAAATAAGGAAAATCCAGGAAGATAAAAGAATTAATTCTCCAACACAGTATGTATTATATAGTACATAACCTGTTCTGATGAAGAACCAGAATGTTGAACCAATCTGACATTGGACATCCTTCTTGGGCTTCAGGTCGCATCCACTGTACTGCATGCGGTGTCTGAGGGATCAAATGGTTAAGTCCAGTGATAGAAACAGAATCCTACAAAACATTATCAAGACATCCAATGGAAACGAGTCTATGATGCACCTGAAACATTCTGTTAAGCCGCTCATCTCTAATGTTGCCAAGGCCGTATAAAGCCACTGAAGTTGTACCCTGAAATATAATAATATATTAGTTTTTTCAATATGGTAAAAGTATAGTCTAAACCAAAATGAACTCACCTTTTTAATAAGTATAGGACAGAGTTTTATTTGACCAACGCCAGAACCACCAAGCACCATTTTACCAAAATAGTTGACAAGATTACATGCAGAGAGAATATCAATGGCAGAAAGATTATCCTGTAGAGCAGAATCAATGACAAGGGATAAGGCATTTACTTGGGACATGAAATGTAAAGTACAAGAATCATGAAAGCTTACAAATGGATATCTAGCAAAGGAAATGCCAAATAGTGATTCTTAAATTACTTTAGAGATGCTTAACAGGCATTACAGAGTATACCACTGAATGAAATTTTGGTGATGATGGCACCTATTAAATAAAGAAGAATAATATTCGAAACAATAATCCAAGTACCACACAAATGAAAATTTGAAAACTCTCCATGATAAAGCTTACTTTATTAGCTCTTTTTGGCTTTTGTCAAGAGAATGCTGTCACAGGCATCAACCTTGGTTCTCAGGAATGGGCCACCACCTAGTCTGTGGCCACCTAAGCTAGTGAATCTCTAGGTGATTGCCCTAAATTCCCAGTTGCAATCTATGTTGCTACTTGACAGCTCAGGCACTGTCGACACTTACAGCCTAAATCTACTTTGCACATAGTTTAAGAAAAAGTCTAGTAAGGGCCTGCACATAGGCAATACCTAAGTCAGAACCTAAAAGTTCTATAGATTATTTTATTAATTAAGTTTAAGTAATGAATTATAAGGATATATCAAGCCAATTCCAAGTAGACTATATAATTTTGAGGCATATAAGTTACTTATGTATGCCAAGTAGACTATATAATTTGCCAAGTCAAGGCTTCATATTTGTAGATCAGCAGGGCATTAATAGTTACAGTAGTAAGTAGTCTGAGTAACATGAAAGTTACATGCGTTGTTTGGAGTAGGACTTTTCACAGTTCATGAAGGACTAGTGTTCAGCATGTTCTGTACATCTAAAAATTAGTATGGATAGCTATAATTCTTCATCTGATTAAAAGCATTATGTATTGTTTATGTAACTCTTAGTATACATTCAAACTTTTGGCAGGTATACTTTCCTACATATACCCTTACAGTGACGATTGAAATTTAATAACTCTTTAGCGAAACAAAAACATGAAGCAATAGCACGCCAATGGATGATAAGAAAAGAAACTATGGTTAGTGCTTCTTGCCATACCACTCCTGCAGGGTCATCATGATTCCCATGAATAGTGAAAACAGGTAGGCCAACATTGAAGTGTGGATCTTCGTAGTTTACATGACCAAATCTGAGAAAACAAAATGTAAGAAAATAGGTAACATGAGAAAAAAAATGTTTTCAACCAAAAATAGAAAGAACATACATACAATGTTACCGACCATGATTTTTTTTTTTGCTTTTCAAGCATTATCCCTTGGATCAATGCCACAGTACCTTGTCAGTAAAGATTTAGTAATAACATACATTCTAAACATAAGTTACAAGGCCCATTATACCATAATATTTTAGAGCATTGCATGAGGCACAAGGTAAAAATTTGACACAACAAAAGAACAGTGAACTTTAAAATTGATGTGTTAGAGGCATTGAGTTATTTTGCCAATTTCCATCATCAAGTTTCAGAACCATGACCACACTCACAACTAGAAATAATCCTAAATTAACCATAGGAAGTCAAGTCCAATCCAGAACTTGGAAATATCTTCAAAATCAAGAAACAGCAACTAGATTATTTCGAAACCATAATCTCAAGTTAAAAACCAAATCTAGACAAAATTTTACAGAAAGCGCTTTTAAGTGCATTAGTATAGTGATGGATGAAATAGGTTTATCATACATGTTTTGGAAGTTTATTGTCTGATCACTGACAACTTGGAACTGCACTGGATTGTCATTGAGGCAGTGGCGCCTTAGGATCTCAATGGTTTTGACCAAAGTTGATCTTGAAGGTTTATTCTCATGGAACAGGTCACCACCAAGAAGTAAGAAATCTATCTGCAGTCAGAGTAATTGCTTTCAGGTGTTTCTCTTTGACTAAAAAGGGCAATATTGGTAAACCCTATGAATACCTAATTAAGTCTAGCACAAAGAAATTAAGCAGGTAATGTTAGCTACATATAATACCGAAAAGTAGCATTAGCTGAATCTAATAAGTGAAAAAAAGGTTCTACATGTTTATACTAGAAGTACAAGCTGGATCACAAAAGGCAAACACAATGCAGAAGAAGCAAATAGAAGATACAAAAGACAAGGAATGCATACATACAGAAAATATAGTATAACAAGGTTAATGGGACAAGAATACATGGCATCACTAATTGTATAAAGTATTCCTACCACGAAGCTCACAGTTAACCTTCTAAAACTCAAAAATGAGAAGTTACTTTACCTGCTTTTCCTCAGCTATTGAGCAAATCTCCTCAAATGCCTGAAATGAATCAAACCTGCGAATTTCATCTTTCTCCATGTAGCCCAGATGACAGTCAGTTGCAATTAGCACTCGAAGCATATTGTCTGCATCCTCCCTGATATATTTGTTGAAAAATCATGGTACAGAACAGAAAATTTTCTAAAAAAAACCCAAATAAAACAGGGACTGCAATGTAAACACAGCTGAGTTTCATCAAATACCAGTATGAATTTTAACGAACACTCCAGATATATTAAAATGATATTGCTAGTCATGCATAAGTTTATATATGGCACATATGACACAAATGGAAGAAAATTCCAAGCCCATTATTTTACTCTATTGTCAAATATCAGTAAGAAAATCTTACATTGATGAATCTCCCATGTCTAGGCAGCTCTTACATGCTGATCATATCCTGTATGAACAGCAGAGCTTCATAATTAGTAATGTGTGAATAAATTAACTTTCAAAAGATGGGGATATATGTCGCCACAGTGGAACAAGTTGCTAAATAAAATACCATACTATAAAAACACATCAGAAAAAGCTAAACCTCCCTGTGCTGACATGTTGCTCGCTGCTTGGGCAAATGGCGCACATGCCCCGTCTAAAACCACCTAACGTCATGTACCACACCAATTCCTGACTGCCAGAGCACTGGCAATTGAAGAGGGAGTGGAGTGGGGAGGGTAGCAGAACTCAAAGTGCATGCCATATTAAGGCCTTG
Source organism: Elaeis guineensis (assembly GCF_000442705.2). Taxonomy (NCBI): domain Eukaryota; kingdom Viridiplantae; phylum Streptophyta; class Magnoliopsida; order Arecales; family Arecaceae; genus Elaeis; species Elaeis guineensis. The sequence continues at coordinate 83,207,522 of NC_025997.2, forward strand.
GTCACATAATAAACAACCTACGTTTGTCTTCAGGGTATACTCTAACCTAGGATTCACCAATAATCCTTTAATGTGCAATGTATCAAGCAATACACATAATACATGATGTCACATAAACTGTAAAAAATGGTTTCCAAAGATGGCTACTAAGTTACAGTTGCCGGACAGAGCATCCCTCTAAAGAAAATGAATTCCTCAATCTTGCCACAGTTCTAAATAATTCTATTCTCCTTGCGATATTAATGAAACAAGATTTGAAAGCAAGAGGTAAACTCTAATTGTATTCTCCCAGTGCCCCCAGAATACTGGTGATCATCTTCCAACAGTCCTTCATCCTCTCCCAAAATCTAATAAAAAACCCGAATTCTACCGTTTTTAACAAGAAAAAACCTTGAAGAGGAGCTCTTACACTAAGAAGTTGGGTTCATTCCAAATAGAGCACGTTAGAAGACAAATTCTCGAACAAAAGACATCGAATCATAGACAGAAGTCTTAGAACACCATCAAATCCACCAAGAAAAGCATCTTGAGGTTGTAAAATCGCAGGAGAAATCGAAACCAAAAATAGACAAACTACGAATGGCAATGAAGCCTAATCTTTATCCAGATAAGATTAGATCTTACCATCGTCCGACCAAAGGGGGGAAATGGTGGATTGCGAACTTCCAATCGAACTCGATCCCACGAAACTATGGCGGGAATTTCTATTTAGGGAACCCCTTGCTTCTGCCCCACTCTCGCCAAGGCCGGTTTACTTCGGATCGATCCCTCGTTCGGCCGGTTCATAGCATCGTATCAAACCCGGTCTGAATCATAAATAGGAGGGTCGGCCGGGACGGACCGGTGGTGTGGCGCCTGATTTCCTCCGTAAAGCAGTGCCGTTGGATCCTTCCGCCAGTCCCGTGGGTGACATGGATTGATGCGGCGCATCTAGGGTAGGGTTTCTTCAATTCTTCTATAAATAGGGGCGAAGGGGCTATGGCCCAACTGGTCTTGGGTCTTGGCTTCTCGTTCTAGGGTTTTGCGTGGCTTTAGGGTTCCATCGCCGAGGGTGTTGATGGTGGTCGAAAGGTGCAGCCGTTCCTTCGCTGCATCCCATCTTAATACCTTATCCTATGGTAATACCTCTTAGTTCTTTTCTCCCCTTCCGTAATGCCCGAAACTAAAGGCCTAATGCACGAAAAGCGTGAAATTTTCCATTATTGATGTTGGATTCTAGAAAAGTTTTGATATTTGATCTTTGTTCACCTAGGAGGCATTGGATTTGTCGAGGAACTAGTATCTAATGTTTTGATTTGAGAGGTTTTTGGGTTTTAGTTTTAGTTTTAGTGGAAATCTCGCACGCTCCACCCCGGGCTTTTCTGAGAATTTCCATGACTATGGAAGCCCCATGGGTCGTGCTAGATTTATTCGCCGTTCTGTGTTGCAGTTCTGTTCACAAATTCCAACGACTGGTCTGTGTCAAAGTAACGGCTAGACTAGTACTACTTTTTTTTTTTTTTAAATCATGTTTTCTTCGATCTATATGTTATTTTTGCCTCTCCACACCTTTAGCTTTTTGAGATTTTGTTGCCCAAAGAGCCTAGTCATGGAGGCATATAGCGAACAAGGTGGGGTCAACGTGGGGGCTTACTCTTCTTCCATGGTTTTGCCTCTAAAATATCTCGCCACAAAAATATGATTCCTAAAAGTTTTGAAATTTGGGTGATTATTTTGATCAAAATCACATTTTTTTGGACGTGAATAGAAAAAAAAAATTGAATTTTTTAGTGGATATCTATTTGTTGTCGGTAACCTTGCTTAATATCTAACTGTATTAGTAATAATATGTTATCATGCTAGTATACAAGCAAAGCAATTCATATTGAATCTTTGATGATGTATTGTTAATTACTTAGGGCCTGTTTGGATGACTAGGGCTAAAATCCCATAGGAATCATGGGTTGGGGCTTAGCTCCACCTGATTTAGGTGGTTGTATTAGTCCAAACCCATAACTTCTGTTGGATTTTGGGCCCAATCATCTACATAGGCCCTTATTCTTTTGTTGGCAATGATTATAATCTACCCGCGCTTCTGATAATTATACATGAAGCATATGGTAGAAAAAATGGTTGAATTTCTTGATATGAGCCAATGTTAAGAAATTAATTAACCTTTTAGGGCTTGCTTATACTTCTTTTATAAAGTAGTTTTGAAATGCTTGCATCATTAGATGTTTTCATCTTTTGTATTAAGATGTCTTGGCTGTGATGAGAATCTATTCAGCTTCAAAAATGCCAGTTCTGCTTCAGAAAATTCATGATAGAAGAAGCTGATGAAAGTTGAGCCTTCCTATGTGCAAAAACTAACACTGAATTTTCTATTTTTATCTATAATTCATTGATTTTTTTTCTTTTCCTTGTTTTAATTAATTTTAACGGCCTGTTTGGATGATTGGGCCCAAAATACTATAGGATTCGTTGGTTGGGTTAGAATAACTAGTGAAATCAGACTGGGCTAGGTCTCTATACATTATTTAAATACTCAAACTATCTTTGGAGTAGGCTGGTCCAAATACCATAGGGAGAAAAAAAAAGATCAGGTAACCTTTGGAATGGGCTTGCCCTAATCCTATAGGGAGGAAAAAAACCTTGCTGTGGTCTTTTATTTTTCTTCTCTCTATGGGATTTGGACTAGCTCACTCCAAAGGTACTCTCATTATTTAGGATATAGGTCTAGTCTAGCCTAATTTTGCTGGTTGTACGAGTCCAACTTATAAATTCCATAGGATTTTGGGCTCAATTATCCAAATAGGGCCAAAAATAGTTTTTTTTTTTTTTTTTTTTTGCCATATGTTGATGTTTATGGGGTTAGCTAGCTCCAAGTCCCTGTTTTACAAGGGGAACCTACTTGGGCTGTTACATTCAAATGATATGAATGGACTTCTCTGAGGCATTTGTTTGTCATTGGTCATGACATTATCCTAATATGTATGAGATACTCCTACCTTGCAACTACATTCTATTTTAAAATCCCTATTTGTTGTATTTGTTTAAGATATTATTTTCTGAACTTTAGGTGTCTGTTAAATTTACATTGTTTTACACAAGTATATATTTTGGACAAATGATGAGTTCTAAAATGCTAAGTTATATTTGTAAAATACAAAATGTTTAACCTTTTTCATCACCGCTCTGAATTTTATCACATAGTAATGCGAATTAGTTAATGATTTTTTATTTTTAAAACTACTGAGCACACTATTGGTTATTTGTTCCTAATATCAAGAAATAATTTCTTGTATTCTTTTGCCACAGCCAATGATGATTTGTCTACAAAATGTATGTGTTGTGGAACCAAGTCCCTGCTTGCAGGGAGAACCTACTTGGGGAAGCAGCATTCTACATGACATTGATCAGATACTTCTGAGGCTTTGAGATTAATATTCTTACCTTTTAATCCTGTTTAATTTACTTTTCACTTGGAGATTAATATTCTTACCCTTTGGTCCTTGCTTCGTAGCTATCCCTCTTGGTTATTTGTTCTTAATATCAAGAAACAATTTCTTGTATTCTTTTGCCACAGCCAATGATGATTTGTCTGCAAAATGGATGTGTTGTGGAACCAAGTCCTTGCTTGCAGGGAGAACCTACTTGGGGAAGCAGCTTTCTACATGACATCAATCAGATACTTCTGAGGCTTTGAGATTAATATTCTTACCTTTCGATCCTGTTTAATTTACCCTTTGGTCCTTGATTCGTAGCTATCCCTCTTGGTTATTTGTTCTTAACATCAAGAAACAATTTCTTGTATTCTTTTGCCACAGCTGATGATGATTTGTCTGCAAAATGGATGTGCTGTGGAACCAAGTCCCTGCTTTCAGGGAGAACCTACTTGGGGAAGCAACATTCTACATGACATCAATCAGATACTTCTGAGGCTTTGAGATTAATGTTCTTACATTTTGGTCCTGTTTAATTTACTTTTCACTTGGAGATTAATATTCTTACCCTTTGGTCCTTCCTTCCTAGCTATCCCTTTTGTGACATGGTGTATGTCCGCCTCTTGAGCATGATGGTGAATATACTTTGCAAAGAAGATCATCCTCTCCACCTTTTTATAGAAGTTAACTTTTTAATTCCCAATGATGAATCGGACCTCCAATCTTAGCTTTTAGGATGATTCAGAAGTGTCTGCATATAAAGGATACCATTTCAAACAAATGATTTGGTGGAAGACATCAAAAAAAGTATTGTTTGCATTTCCAAACTATATGACTTCGGATGCTCTCAAGTTAGGGGTTGAACGCACGGTTCCATTTTCCATTTGTAGGCCACCATGTATTGTGGAATAGCCTGTGATTTTGCAAGGCTTTGTGCTGCACCAATCCGTGGATGGTTGGTCTTGCTCGATTACAGGTTGTGCTATAAGGATAGCCCAAGATTTTGGATCTCTCTAGCTTATCTTTTTAATTCTTATCTTTTTCTCTCCATTTTCTTGGTTTTTTCTATGATAATCATTGCACAATATTATTCCTCTGGATTATGTCACCAGACTTAGTTGTACTTGCAGCTCTAAGAACCTGAGTTTAACTATCCTCATGCTACTAATTCTCAACTGGCATGTAGGCTGAAGAACTCGGAAATTGAGTGTTGTCATCAGCTTCGTCTCTTATCAAATGAGATTGGAGTTAAATAACAGCACAACATTTTACATTTTTACATGTCTTATATGTTAGATGTTATCAGGGATGGATTTAAACAAATGTGTATGTCTAAATGTCTAACAATATATGCCCTAATTTTTCTTATGTCTTTTGTGGGGGTAATTAGATTGTTCATCTCCTGGTATGCTCTCTTGTCATATTTCCTTTTCTAATTTGTGGCATCCTATGAACCTTTTTTCCATTCTTTAATATTTTAGCTTGCTTTGAAGGCTAGAACGTCTCAATGAAATATATTCAAGAATTATTAGCAGATTGTGGAGACTTGTTTTTGTTTAGAATTCCATGGACTTTTGCTTCCATCATCTCTTCTAAATTCTAAATTGATGTGCCAATATTTTTTTATCATTTTTTTCCAAACTTATTTTTGGTTTTATCTAGAAATAAATAAGTGTTCTAAGGTTCCATCTGAATTATTAATTTCTTCAAATTAATTATTTTTTATCATTAATTTAAATACTTATTATTTATTCTTAATTTGGTTATTTATTTTATTTTCTACCAAATTAATAATAAGGTAATTGAAAGCAGATCATTTGAAATAATGATTCTGGTTTTGTTTTTATTGTGATTGAAGGATATCTAAGGGTAAAGAAAATGTTATTTGGATGTTGGTAAGTGCAGGGAAGGTTTTTTTTTTCCAAAAAAGTGGACAAATGTGTCATTTGCAAATTAGGCTGCAATTGTTTTGAATATAATATTGATATATTAACATTTAAGGAATGTAGTTATATCATATTAATCTGTCAAAATGCAGAGGTGAAAGTGGTATGGGTATTATCCGTTCGAATCCGACTAATATCCGTGTCCATATTCATTAGAAAAATAAATATGATTATGGATAGATAAGTATCTAATTTGTATTCAAATATTCAAATCTATCATATAATTTTATATAATTTTATATAATATTTATTATTTTTTTAAAAATATATAATTATATAAATATGATATTAATTTGATTTATCATCTATTTAAAAATATTTTTGATTCTAAAGTCATAAAACTTAATCATTCAATTTATTTATAATTATTTTTATATTTTTATAATTATATTTATATCTGTAATTATATTTATTTAAAATAAATATTTATATGAATTGTTACATTCGAATAATATCCAGATATGATTTTAGTCCTATCAAAACTTTTAAGGTAAGGTATTAACTGGATGTGTGTTGCCGATGGGTTTGCTGGAGGTGAGTAAACAACAACAATAGCTTCTGGATCCAAACTGAATTCATAAATTCTTAATATAGTTTATTTCCATTCTCGCTGTATTTAAAGATCATGTGGGCTGGTGATAATGGCAATGAAGGCGAACAACAATGTTGTTATTATCCATACCAAGCCTGAATTAAGTCTAATATCTGTGGATCAAATATATTCCATGATCTGTTTGCATTTATTTTCTGTTTTATTCTAGAGCTTCTAGGCTTCTAGCTAAGCTTATGACCACAGGTGGCCTGGTATGAGTTATAGGCATCTTAAGCCTATCTTAATCGACTTAAAAAATCCCTCAAACTGATCTATTTATAATGGAGCTGAAAAGTATGGGCTCAGGTATGACTGAATTGTTCCATGTATGGTCATTATTCAACCAACCCGATTGTCTATCTTTATGGTTGACATCGCGGCAAAGCCACGCACAACCTAACTACCGAATATCTTCTATGTTACCTTTTTATGTTGGGCCTACGAGGTACGTTTTCCGTGTTGAAAATAGATGGTTGTGGACCCTGTAGGGTTTCACTTAATATTTTATATGACTTAATAAACGTTCTTTAAATTTTGATTGGTCTATCTGCTATTTATCTAAATAAATGGTGCATGAGGAAGGTTTTTTTATTAAAATGGTTGTGTTTGCCTAAGTGGCTCCTGTACATCTGAGGTTCCCAAAGGTATCGGAGACCGAGGCGGCAGGCGGATGGAAGAAAACAACATTTGAGGGTCCAAAGCTTTTCACATTGTATATTTTCCAGATGAAGATGATTGGTTGATTGATAATTGGAAATGTGTCATGTAATAGTTTATTGTGGTGGTTGTTTAACATCATTCTCAGAGATCTTTCGAAATCTTTTTTATAATTGTGTCATGGACATAAAATATCATTAATTGACAATGACTATTATTTATTGTGCGCTCGTTCTTAGTTGATGTGTGTCTTTTTATCTGGTGAACAATGGGTCTAATACTAATTATTGCTTCTTTCTTGCATTATAGTAGGACAATAGTATCAAAAGGCAAAACAAATCTTCTGAGAAGAATGGAATGTCAATGAAATTGCATCTGCAAAGGGTGATTAAATTAAAGAAAACGATTATGGTAGATAAATATTCGTCAAAGATTACAACATTTTAGGCTGGTTGAACGGTATTAGTAGTGTCATTTCATTCCCGAGTTTGATGTAATCAGCGGGTGGTATGGTTCAAGATTTTAACCTAATGTCATATATAGGTGCATGACAAGGATTTAGAAATATTTAGCCTCCGATTCAGCTCTGCAGCAAGAATAGACAACTCCGAAATTGAAGCTCTGGGGGGTAATAAACTTGAACTAGTTTAGACACTTAATGGAACCAAAAACAGTAAATGGTTTAACATTGATTTCTATTTTATTGTATATAGACTTAACTAAACTCTAAAGTAAGGTTATTAAGTAAACCAACTAGTTCTTATTCTAAGTTCCAGTCTCTTTTTTGGTTAATAAGTTCTAGCCTTTAAAATAATTTTGTCATTCATGTGCCATGGTTGATATAAACAAAAATTTTGTTCCTATCTCGGTATTTTGCTCTAACAAGGAGCTAGGAGTAAAAGTAATATGGATATTATGCAGTCAGATTTGTTTTTGTATCTGAATCAATTCAAATATAGGTAGAAATTTAAAGATTTTAACTCTTCAATGACTAATCATTGAGTAAGACATAAATTGTTGGAAAAGATAGAAAAATTTTTGACTATTTAAAATCTAATCGAATCATATTCACCGGTCATTGAAATTTCATATATCCTTCTATTCTTCAAAAAAATTTTGATTTTTTGATGAAAAAATGAAGAAAAATAGATATGAATATAGATAGACAACTATTCGATTCATAATCGAATATTCAAATTTACATGTAATCATATATAATTTTATAGTACTTATTAATTTTTTAAAAAAATATACAATCATATAAATATGTTATTAATTTGATTTATCATATTTTAATAATTTTTTTAATTATGGAGTTATAAAGTTTAATCATATAAGTAATATTTAAAATTATGTTCATACTTTCGATATTCGAATTGTATCTATATCAATGTAAAATAAATATGAATATGAATTTTTGCATCCGAAAAATATCCGATCCAGTTTCAACCTTATAAGGATCTGAAACAAATAAAAGCAATGAAAGTGGAAAGAAATAGGTATTCTTCCGGTTGGGAAGATTGGAAGGCCATAAAGAGAGAACAAGAGAGGCCACGAAGCATCCAATTTAAAAAAAAAAAAAACCTATATGGCAAGATGGCAGTAATTTCTCCAGATTGAAAGTTACATGGCTTGGGCCTACATGGCACGGGTTTGGTTAAAAATTTATAATAAGATAAAAATTTATATATTATGTGGTTCTATCTTTGAATACTTATAAGTTTCAACCTTTTTTCAGAAGTTTCATTCTCATTTGTATTGAAAAATAAAAAATAATTTTTTTATTAATATATTATTCAATTGATAGTATATTTAAATAAAGCAATGTTGAATTGCAGTATAAACAAAGGAAACTGTAAATTGCAAATTACTTGATACAGTCTTTTTCTAGGGGGTGATTATGGCGTTTCTCTGTGCACCCAAACAAAATTAGCTTTTTTTTTTTTGAAAAACTATAAAGTTTTGGGATTATTATCAAGATCTCTTCTAGAATTTTCAAAGAAGAGGATCCAACATCTAACGTTTGATGTACATTTTTAAGTTGAAGATCATCCTTTTGAGTTTTCATGATTTTGAAATTACAGTTGTTGATAATAGAACCCTCTGAATTGAACTCACTGGGAAAGTATAGGTACTATTGAGAATAGTTTTTCACAATATTTTTAAGAAACAAATCTACCTGATTTTTGGTCTATAACAAAATTGAATGTCGGTATGTCAATTAATTATTGAGCTAATTTTTTAAATATAATAAAAACTATATCACGGTGTCATCTACTACCACAGCACTCAGACTTTTACTTTTGAAATTTAAATTAAAAAAATATACATGTTTAGTAAAAAAAATAATATTTATTTTTTTAATAGTTTTGTAGTATAAAAGAGTCAATTATATTATCTTACCATGGTATTAGAGGTTGTTCATTCTTATTACATTGATTGTACCAAAAATTGTAGACATAAACTTTGATCATAGATCTATAGTTATAATATGTTTTATACCACCAACTATAAGAGGTGTTAATAGTTTTCAATTTTGCTTTACATGTAAATTTTATTCCCTAAAAAAGATACGGAATGCTCATTGAAAAAAATATGTTGGACAATTATTATATAATACTGACTCACTCTTATACTCGAGAATTTTCTGGATTCAATTCCAATAATTTTTTTAATTATTTTTCTATTAATAATAGACTCTTGCATAAGATTGATAAATAATTTTTCTCCTTTCAAAAATACGATAGTGGGAATGATTTTACTCATTCTAGACATCAATTTGTATAAATTAGAATATATTGTATATTAATTTTAGCATTTGTAAATATGGAATTATAAGAATTATTTTATAATCTACTTTGGTGCTCCTGTATTTCATAAAGTTGCACATCTATGTAATATTTTAATGCAGAAAAGCTTGGTAAATATATTTTTGCTACATACATAGAATACAAAAAAATATTTCAAAGATTTTTTCTTAATTTTATTCTAAAAGATACTTATGAAATAATAGATACTTCTATATGTTCCAACTCTCATTCTTATCAAAATAATAATGACCGGCCCAGCTCGTTCCATATCTCAAATAATATTTTTTTTAATTATTCAACAATTTTTTTCTAAAGTGTGATGGATACTTTTTGCATGCTATATAATCATGAGTTATTTATATTTAAAAAAAAAGTAAGGATTTATTCCCTTTTTCTTTCCAAAATAAATTTTAAAAAAATAAGTTATAGTTGTTACCTCAAGTTCTCTACTTCTAAGTCCTTTTATGGACTAATTTCTGCTATACATTTGTTTGTTCAAGGGATCCAATAGATGTGGTGTATCCAGTAATATCTGTAAAATCAACAAATAATAGTAACATAACATTTTTTTCAAAAAAATTTAAATTGCTGTTGATAATATTAGTTCATTTTTGTTAAATAAAGGTTTCTATAATTTTTTGAAGGCAATTCTGTAAATTTCACAGAGTTGAATTTCTGAAGCGGTATAATACTTGCATCGTTATTACCATTCTATATATTTATCCATCTATTAAAATAAAAAATATATTGATGTGCAGTAGCTCTAAATTTTTTTTATTTAGATCTATAGTAAATTTTTCAATATAGTAGATACTTCCTTCACTAATTAGATTTTTAAATTATGAAACATCTTCTTTTCGGATTAATGCTTGAATCATAGTAGGCTATATTAAAAAAATTATATAAAGATAAAAATATGATTTATATTACAAAAAATATTTAAATCGATAAAACTTATTATACTGACCTTCTCATCTAGCAAAATGCAATTTATACTTATCAATTGATTGTCCGTATTAAAATTTGTTGAGTCCCATTTCTATGTGACTCTAGCTTTACTTCTCCAGCTTCGGTTTTTCAGCGATAATTATTATATATTCCATTCTCTTTGTGCTATTCTGCTTTTAAAAAAAATTAAACATTATATAAATATAAACATATAAATTATTTATAAAAAAATAAAAAATAGTATAAAAATTATATCATATAAATTATTTAAAAAAAGAGAAAAATAGTATAAAAATTATATCATACGAAAAAATTATCTGAGGGTAGACCCAAACATATCTCTTTGTAAATAATTTTTTTTGTAAATGATCATATCTAAATATTTTATGATTCTAAATTTTATTCTCTATAATTAAAATAATTTTAATCATATAGATTAGATGTTTTACTTTTCATACAACTCAAATTTTATATCATATACAACAAATTCTAAGATTTTATCATTTAAGATTTTGCAAAAAGATAAGTTCTTCGTTTTGCTTTCTTCTTCATGGAATTAAATCACATGGCACTCTTATACGTCATAAGAGCACCCTATCGAATAGAAAGAGAGGATTTTTAAATCCTTGTTGCTCCTATGATCAGACGGTCTGGTGATCAATCCAATCCAAGTACTTGCCAATCGAATCATCTAATCTACTCACATATCATATATACAAAAATTTAGATCTAATCTAAATTATATCATATCTAATTTTTATATTAGATCATATTTAAAATCAGATCATAATACATTGCATGCATTATTAAATCTAAATTTCAACTCTACATACATATATATTCAAGTCATAATGAACCTTTGTTCTAATACCAGTTGAAGGGAAGCATGGTAGTTTGATGTATGCATTTTTAAAATTTTACTGTGAAACATATATAGATTAAATAATTTAATCTATAACGCATGCATAGATTCAATCTAAAATTATCATATAGGATCTATGACATGAACTAATATGCATGTATGTAAATCTGAAATCTAAAATTCAGCAAGTATAGATCATATCTATATGTAATTGATCATATCTGAATTATATTTAGATCATATCTAAATATGAATTGAGTTCGAAACTCCATACCTAAGTGTGGGTGGCAGATCATCGTATTTAAAATTCATGGTAGGTGATTCTTCATGATGCTCGGTAGCCGTACACGTGTCCGACCTCTATAGGAATCCAAATGAAATCCTTATGCTGATCGATGACCCCGGGAGTGCTAGCTCATGAAGATACCATACTTTGGCTGATCTAAGAGAAATATAAAGAAGATGAAAAATAAGAAAATCTTCTCCTATTCTTCCTGGATGTACGTATCAAATTTCTACGATAGAGATCAAGAGAAGAACCCTTTCTTCTCAATTCTCCCACGCACAAGAGAAAAATTTTTTCTCTTCTTTTCACACCTTTAAGAAGAACCTTTCTTCTCTGATTTTTTACAATAAAAATTAGATCTAATTTGATTTTTCATATTATAAATCATATGAAATCCTAAGCTCTAGAAGAACCCAAAAAAGAGACCCAAGAGAAGAACCGTTTTTCTCTCTTCTTCTCCCTTTGTCTCCTTAATTTAGAACTCTAGGAAGCTCCAAACATCCAATCAAATTTTTTTGATATTTTTTCTTTAAATTTTTATATTAAAAATTAGATCTAATTTAATTTTTATCTTAAAAAAAATCTAGAAGAAGAACTCCTTCTCCAAGACTACGCACAAGAAAGAAGATTGTTCTTCTTCCTTCTCTTTCTCTCGTAGGGAAGAACTTTTCTTCTCTAATTTTTTGTTGTAGAACCAACAAGAGAAGCCTTCTTTAATGCCCAAGAACCAACAGTAAAAACTGTTGTTGCGGCCAATCCCCTCGTCGCCTGGTCGTCGGGAACGAGCATCTGCAAGGGAAAGTCCACACTGACCGGAGATGCCTCCAGTGGGGACCCTCCGACGGTCAAGTCAGAGAGGAGACTAGACAACAGTAGAGAGGAATCAGGGGACTCAGTGGTGGAAAGAGCGAGAGAGAGGAAAAAGCCCCCCTCAAGCTGCTGTCTTACCTCGTTTTATAGTAGGAGGTGGTATGGTCCCACTGTCAGTGATGTAGACAACTGAAGAGTTGTCAAATCGTCGGAGGTTGTCACGTCGTTGACGAGCTGACAGGTCCTAAGAATTAATTCGCGTCCTTGGCAGGACAGCGCTTCAGGTTTTCTGACAGTACAACGCCCCCCGGTGGTTGCACGGCATGTCTTTGATAGGACTGCAGCCCACATCGCTCGTTCGGCATCCAGAAAGGCATGTAGAGGTTGGAAGCCGGTTGCCCAAGCCGACAGGGAGTCGGTGATGTGAGATCGGCTTTCAGGCGATCGAAGGCAGTGTTGGCCTGTTAGGCCGATACGTTCCGGCCGGGCATGATCGGTAGTTACCATTAGCGTTGCCCGTCGTCAGACGGACAAAGTCGGTCGGTCCATCCTCGAGGATGGGTCGGCATCGGGACCCGTCGGTGAGTCGACGACGAGGATGGGTCGGCGTCGTCTGTCGGTGAGTCGGCATCGGTGAGTCGGCATCAGGGTCGGTCGGTATATCCCAACAGTTGCCCCCCCACTCCTGAGCCTGATGTCACGTTGGCCTGCATTTCCATGCTGGAGGGGTGTCGGGCGAAAGGAGTGGATTCTTCACTGTGTCATGCCTTGATTCTGCTGATCTCACCAGTGGACGATCCGGACAAATCAGTGCCTGATGACCTGATGTTCGATGATTCGATGTCAGACGATCCGGTGTCAGGCGATCTAGTGTCGGACGATCTGGTGTCAGACGATCCAGTGTCGGACGATCTGGTGTCAGACGATCCAGTGTCGGACGATCTGATGTTAGACGATCCGGTGTCAGGCGGCTCTTAGGGAACGCAAACCGCCACCTAGCGCTCCCTTGGGAGTGCGGGCCACCGTCAGGCGTCCCATCGGGAATGCGGATCGCGGTCAGCAAATTAATTTTGAGGTGCGATTTTTCTACCACGTGTCGGGAGGTCGTTGGGCCGGAGTCATTCGTGCAAATGAAGGCGACGTGGCCCGATCTGGGATGGGTGCGCCGAACCGTCGGGCCGGAGGAGGGCCCGGATGTCACCACGTGTCGATCATCCGAGAGGTTCTCGTCGGCGCGCCCACATCCCGGCCGTTGAAAGGCCCTATATATATGGGGCCACTTGTTTCCAAAATCTCACTTTTCACGATTTTGCTGCGGAGACTCTGCCCAAGCGATCCCCCCTCCATCCCAGGTAGCTACTTCTGCCTTCATTCTTTGGAAGGTCCATCCGAGACTTGTATTCCCTTTCGCTTTGTTCTTGCTTCTTCTTGAAATCCTTTCTCCTTCTTCTTCTCTATCTTTTCCTTCTTTTTGGTTCTGGCATCATGGTCAGGACTTCTCCTCAGGAAGCTCGGTTGGGGAACTCGATCGATGATCTTCGGTCGACCTCGAAAGTGGAGGTCTCCTCACTTTCGGGGCCGAATGTCGATCGGCTTCGGGATCAATATTGTATCTCGGAGCAGTTCTGACTCTTCGCCCCTGGGGCCGGGGGACGGGTCAACAATCCGCCCGCGGGCCAGGTGGCTCTGTATGTTGAGGACCTCCGGGCTGGTCTTCGGCTTCTGATTCTGGAGTTTGTTCAGAATCTCCTAGATTATTACGGACTTTGTCCGGCGCAACTGGCACCGAACTCAGTTCGGTTAATAATCAGCTTCACCCTGTTGTGTCAGCTCTTGCCGACCAACCCTCGGATCTCTCTCTTTCGGGCATTCTTTGTCCTCCGACCCCACCCTAAGGCCCGAGGGTGGTGGCTCTTCAATCCCCGAAAAGATCTTTCTTTCATCACTGGTCTTCCATCGTCCATTCATGGGTGGAAGAATCAGTTCTTCTTCGTTTCCTCTTCTTCTCCTTGGGGTTTTCCTTCCCACTGGGGCGAGCCTTGGACCGAGGCGAACGAGAATAGCCGAGTGGAGGCAGACGATCGGGAGGATTTCTACCGACTCAAAGATATGTCGGTACCGAAGCAGAGGGAACTTGTTACCGAACAAGCCCTCTATGACACTGGCCTGAGCCTGATCCCCCGTCTAGGTACTGCCCGATCCATCGGTTGTCTTTTCACTTCGCATTTGTCCCCGAATATGTACTGATTTTCTTATTGAAATTGCAGGTACACCGTCGAGGATGAGGCCGACCGATGTCGAAATTCGACAATATGCGGCGAGGAAGAGGTCGGCGTTCGGGGTCGGGCCCTCACGACTGCCGAAGAAACCCTCAAAAGTAGCGCCGACCGCCACCGCATCGGCGGTCGATCAGTCGGAGCCGATCATCGCGCTTTCTGCCCCGACAGCACCACCGGAGGAGCAGTCGGTGGAGGGAATGACCGAAGGAGCGTCGGTGGTTTCGCCGATGGAGGAGGCACAGGATATCGCTCGGGAACCCGAACGTCCTCCGTCGGCACCCGCTGCTGCCTCGGGGGGCGCTCAATCAAGCTCGAGCATCCCTTCCTTCCCCGATCTGCGGGCCTGGGCGGTCGATCGAGGGAAGGCCCCGATGGCCCCCGCTGACGACCCAAGGTCGGGGGGTCACGCCACGTCGTCTGGCGCCCGGGTCCCCGAGGGAGCGTCAGCCCTGACCGACCATAATTTGGCCAGAAGACTATGTCAGGGGACCCTCCTCCCAGCTGACGTGGAGGTTCTGAAGGCTCGGCAGGTGACCGAGATGCTGTCTTCTTTTTATCCGACCATGATCGGGGTAAGTTCTGCCTCGCCTCCTTCCTCCATTACTGTCTTTATTATTTCGTCTTTCTGATGGTCAGTTCCCGTTTGCAGTTGATTTACACTATGTCCGAACTAGAGGCCGGATACCGGAGGTTCGGGGACGTCCGGGCGGCCTGGAAGGATAGGGCGACGATCGTTGAAGCCGAAAAGGCGGTACTGGTCGAGCAGTTGAAGCTGTCGACCGATTGGGAGGCGAGGCTTGAAGATGAGATCTCTCGTCTCGGGGCCGAACTTAAGTCGGTCCGCGGGGAAGCCAAGCGCAAGGGTCGGAGCGCTCACCGACTGTGGCACGAGCGGGGTGGCGCCGTCGCCGAACTCGAGGCCGAATGCGAGCAACTCCGGGTCAGCCTGGAGAATCTCACCAAGGTCGAGGAGGACTTGTCAATCACCCAAGCCGACGCCGACATAACGAAGGCGGAGGCAGAGTCGGCGAAGGAGTCGTTCGTTCGGGCGGAGGCAGAGGCGAGGTCAGCGAAGGAGTCATTGGATCGGGTGGTGGAAGACTTCTGCGGCTCCGACACATATCGGGAGGAACTCTTGGAAAGCGGCTTCGCATCGTACTTGGTGGGGTATGAAGACGCTCGGGATGCAGTCCAGGCCTTATACCCGGAGCTCGACCTCAGTGGCATTGTCCCCCCGGGACCCGAGGACCAAGCCACAGAAGAGGTGGCCGACCCATCGTCGGGAGACGCTACTGCGGTGGAGGAAACCATCCCAGAGCAAATCGCCGAAGAGGAGACGGCTCCGACCTCCGACCCAGCTCCGACCTCCGACCCAGTGCCGACCAGAGTGGATGCACCGGCCGTCCCCGAGCTCCTCCCGATCGAAGAGGTCGACTCCGAAGAATGATCGGAGCCTTGTCACTTTTTGCTTCGCTTTACATACTTGTAATCGGGCTTCGGCCCAATTTTATAGACTCGATGAAATTAAGTATTTTCAACCTCTTCCCTTCGTATGTTTAGATGCACTCTGACTTAGAGTCGTAGACCCGACATGCCATGTTAGGTCACTCGATAACACCCTAAGTCGTTAGTCGTTATAGTCAGTAACGCGCGTCGTGGAAAAGGCGAAGTAAATTTCGATTACAGACCGTCCGTCCGGTGGTCATGGTGTGCGACCACCGGGGGCCTGAGCCGAACGTCCGTCGTCCGATCGTAAGTCGAAGGTTAAAGTTGAATGTGCATCGTCCTGACACGAGTCGGGCATGTTCGTTGATTCGAAGGCCGACCGACCTTCGGGCACACCCCGATGGCCCGATCATTGCATGGGGTCGAATGTCGTCTGGTGTGATCAGTCAGATGGCATCCGACGTATTTAGTCGGGGAAACGATGACAAGTCGAGTTTCCACTACCCAGACCTAGGTCGGGTACTTACGTCGCACCGTGTGATAAACGGTGGTAAGCCGAATATCCTTTGACTGGCCGTGACCTGATCGGTAAGTTGCGAACACGACATTGGTCGCATTGGCGCTTTGCTTTTCTCGGTCAGGGCCGAGTCGGCAAGTCAGCCGATCATTTTGCCCGATCGTTTTAACTGTAGAAGGAGTGTAACTCCCATCGTCGTGGATATATCGGTCCTTTTAAGCGTCTGATGCATCATCGACGATTGGGCTGTTGGTCCCCAGTGGAACGTTAGGCTCAAGTCGAGATGTCGGGGCTCGTACTTCCTGGCGAGCACCGATCCACAGTCGAAGAGTCGAGATTCCAGACTCCGAGGTTTTGAAATTGAATTTGTATTCCAAGTGAGGAGATACAAAGTTCATTGGTAGTACAACTTTAGGTTGTCGGCATTCCAGATCTGGAGAAGGACGTTCCCTTCTAGAGTCTCCAGTCGGTAAGCTTTCATCCTGTAGGTGTCCACCACCTTGTAGGGTCCTTCCCAGTTTGGAGCCAACTTTTCCTGGTCTAGAGGCTTCGAGACTTCTGCCTTTCTTAGGACTAGGTCTCCAGGCCTAAAAAGCTTTGGTTTGACCTTGGCGTTGTAATATCGGGCTACTTTCTGTCGGTAAAAAGCCATGCGGAGCTGGGCCCCGCTCTGAAGCTCGGAGAGGAGGTCTAGGTCGGTCCTCCGACACTCAGAGTTGTCCGGCTCTCGATACTGCTCGACTCTAGTCGACGGTAGCCCAATCTCGAGCGATATCATCGCTTTCGTCCCATAGGCCAAACTGAAAGGTGACTCCCCGGTCGGGACACAGGGTGTCGTCCGGTACGCCCATAGGATGGAGTTCAACTCCTCGACCCAGAGGCCTTTGGCTTCATTCAGTCGAGTTTTTAGTCCATGCAGAATGGTCCGGTTGGTCACCTCGACCTCACCGTTGGATTGTGGATGCCCGATCGAGGTCAGTCGGTGCGTGATTCGAAACCTCACACAGAAGTCTCTGAAGTTCTGGTTATCGAATTACCGTCCATTGTCGGTGATAATGGTGTGCGGCAATCCGAACCTGAAGATGACAGACTTCTGGACGAAGTCCTCTATCTTTCGCTCAGTAATTTACGCCAGAGGTTCGGCTTCCACCCACTTGGTGAAGTAGTCGATCGCGATGACTATGAACTTTCGTTGACCGAATGTCGGAGGAAAAGGTCTGAGTATGTCGATTTTCCACTGGGCGAAGGGCCACGGGACGACGACTGGAGGAAGCTGGCTGGCGGGTCGGTGTTGTATGTTGGCATACCTTTGGCACGGTTCGCACCTCCGAACCAATTCAGTCGTGTCCTTCTTCATAGTGGGCCAGTAGTAATCCTATCGCAGGACTTTGTAAGCCAAGGATTTGCCCCCGAAGTGATTATCGCAGATCCCTTCATGTACTTCTCTAAGGGCATAATCCACGTCGGTCGGCCCCAGGCACTTCAGCAAGGGAAGAGAGAACGACCTTTTGTATAGTCGGCCGTCCACCATCACATATTGGGAAGCCACCCACCAGAGTCGTTTGGCTTCCGCAGTGTCTTCGGGGCTAGTTCCGTCGGTCAGGTACTGAGCGATCGGATCCATCCAATTCGGCTCTGTCGCCAATTGCAGCACCTATTCGATCTTGTCGACGCTCGATTGTTCAAGACTTTCTATGAATGTCTGGCCCAAGGTGCCGTAGTCGGATGTCGCGAGCCTGGAGAGTGCGTCGGCCAGAGCATTTTCCGTCCTGGGGATGTGGAAGATCTCGAAGTACTCGAAGGGTGCTACGAGATCTTTTACTTTTTGGTGATATTTGGCCATGGTCGGATCCCGCGCTTCGAACTCGCCTTTGACATGTCCGATGATCAGTTGAGAGTCAGAGAAGACTTTGAGGCGGTCGACCCCGAGCTCCAGTGCCAACCTCAAGCCCGTGACGAGTGCCTCATATTCAGCTTGGTTGTTGGAGGCCTTGAAGTCGAACCGGAGGGTGTGCTCGATAACCACTCCCTCCGAGTTGGTGAGCAGGAACCCGACCCCGCTCCCTCGAGCGTTGGAGGCTTCGTCAATGTGCAACACCCAGGTTGAATCGGGGTCACATTCGGAGGTCCCAACCTCTTCGGGGCTCCCCTCTCCCGATGCTTGGTCGGTCGTCGGGCATTCCGCGATAAAGTCGGCCAGGACCTGGGCTTTCAAAGCAGGTCGCGGTCGGTATTGAATATCGAACTCACTCAGTCTCACAGCCCACTTCGCCAACCGTCCTGATGTGTCAGGGTGGTGCAGGATTGCTCTTAGGGGTTGGTCGGTGAGGACCACGATAGTATGCGCCTGGAAGTATGGACAGAGCCGCTGTGCCGAAATGACCAGAGCAAATATCATTTTCTCCACCTTCGAGTACCGAGTCTCGACTTCATGAAGCACTTTGCTGACGTAATATATCGGTTGGTGAACTCGATTCTTGCTCTCTCGGACGAGCACCGAGCTAATTGCCTTTGGGGAGGTGGCCAAGTAAAGATACAATACCTCCCCGACCTCCGGCCTCACAAGTAGGGGCAGAGAAGCCAGATATTTTTTTAGTTCTTCAAAGGCTCGTCGACACTCGTCCGATCAAGAGAAGTGCTTTGCCTATCTCAGGGTTTTGAAGAACGGGAGGCATCTCTCGACCGACCGAGAAATGAATCGGCTGAGTGCGATGATCCTTCCATTAAGTTGCTGCACCTCCTTTTTGGTGTCCGGATGTCGCATGTCGATGATTGCTTTGATCTTCTTGGGGTTGGCCTCGATTTCTCATTGCGAAATGAGAAATCTGAGAAACTTCTCCGAGGTCACTCCGAAGGCGCACTTAATCGGGTTCAGCTTCATCCGATGTCGTCGTAGAGTGCGGAAGGTTTCTTCAAGATCTTGCACGTGATCCGAAGTTTGCGCACTCTTCACTAGCATGTCGTCCATGTACACCTTCATGTTGCACCCGATTTAGTCTTTGAAGACCTTGTTGACAAGTCGCTGGTAAGTAGCCCCGGCGTTCTTCAGACCGAAGGGCATTACCCTGTAACAGTAAATGCCCTTGTCTGTCACGAAAGCCGTATGCTCCTTGTCCTCAGACACCATCCGAATCTGGTTGTACCCAATGAAAACATCCATGAAGCTGAGCAGTCGATAACTGGACATCGCATCCACCAGCTGGTCGATCTTCAGAAGTGGGAAGCTATCCTTCGGACAGGCCCGATTCAAGTCGGTGTAGTCGATGCAGATCCTCCACTTCCCGTTGGCTTTCTTCACCATTACGACATTGGTGAGCCAGTCGGGATAGGTAGTTTCTCTAATGAAGCCCGTCTCGAGTAGCTTATCCACTTCCTCGTCAATGGCCTTCTGTCTTTCAGGAGCAAAAGACCGCTTCTTCTGCCTCACCGACCTCATTGCTGGGTCGATGTTGAGTCGGTGTGTCATTGTCTCCGAAGGGATGCCCGACATATCCGCTGCCGACCAAGCGAATACGTCGGCATTGATCTTCAGTAGCTCTCCCAACTGTCGTCGCTCGGGGTCGGATAATTGAGATCCGACCCATACCTTTCGTTTGGGATTCTCCGTTATCGAGATGGGAACGAGCTGTTCGGCCGGTTCACCCCGTTCTTCTTCTTTTCGTTGGTCCAACTTGTCAACCGTCAGGGAGCTCTTTGGTTCGTCGCTTTGAGCAAAGATCTGAAAGCATCGCCAGATGAGCTGCTGATCCCCGCACATCTCTCCGACTCTATTTTTGGTCGAAAATCGAACCAAGAGATGATACGTCGAAACTATCGCCTTGAGGGTGTTCAGTTCAGGCCTTCCAAGTATGGCATTGTAGGTCGAGGGCACTTGGACGACCGCAAAGGTCAAGTAGACTGTGCTTTGTCGTGGTTCGGTTCTAGCCTTCACGGGCAAAGTAACTTCCCCTTCCACCGTGATAGCATCTCTAGCGAAGCCTATCAGGGGCGTAGAGACTCTCTTGAGCCGATCGACCGACAGTCGCATCCGGGAGAAAGTCGAGTAAAACAAAACGTTCGTTGAACTTCCATTATCTACAAAGATTCTTTTTACATCATAATTTGCTATTGTTGCCGAGACAACGACAGCGTCGTCATGGGGGGTTTGGATACCCCAAACATCTTCATCTGTAAAAGTAATTACATCATCCGGACGCAGCTTCTTCATCGGCTCCCCTCCAGCAGTCGTCCCTGGGCCCAATCATTTAGAGATCATATTGATGACCCCGGCCGTAGGCTGGTTAGTCATTGCTTCTTTAGTTGGCTGGGGTCGTCGGTCGGTGACGGACCGAGTCGGCGGGTTCCTCCAAAATTTGCCGAGGTATCCCCGACGTATGAGGGCCTCGATCTCATCCTTGAGTTGGATGCACTGCTCGGTGGTGTGGCCATAGCCCCGATGGAATCGACAGTACTTTCATCGGTCGAGGTCCTTTGCCTTCAGAGGCGGAGGCCGTCGCAGGTATTCCTCCCCTTCGATCTCCATCAAAATCTATGCACGAGGAGTAGAGAGAGGAGTATAGGAGTCATACCTGGGGCACGTCGGCCTTGGACTCCACCATCGAGATGACCTCTGGTTCTATCGCGGGGGTGAGACCTGACTGTCGGTCGGGGGCCTGCTAGGCTCGGTAGGGACCCGACCCTTCCTTCGCTTCTCCTTCGGGCCCTTGGACTCGATCAGGCGCCGGTCGGATGCTCCTTCGTCTGCGTGCATGTACTTGTATGCGCGCTCCAGCAGTTCGACGTACGTCCGGGGAAGGGTCTTGTCCAAGGAGTATGTGAATCGGGATGCCCTCAGCCACCGCTTCATGGCCGAGATGGCCATGTCTTCATTGAGGTCCCAGACCTCAAGCGTGACCGCGTTAAATCATGCCATGAAGTGTTGGAGCATCTCATTTTCTCCCTGTTTGAGGGAGAAAAGGCTGTTTGAAGTTCGTGGTGGCTTCCGGCTGGTGCTGAAGTGGGCCACGAAGGAGTGCTCGAGCTGTCCAAAGGAGTGGATACTTTTCAGACGAAGGTCGGAGTACCAGGCCCTGACTGCTTTGCGAAGTGTGGCGGAGAAGCCGACGCAAAGAAGAGCATCGGTTGCCCCTTGGATAGTCATAAGAGCCTTGTAGCTCTCCAGGTGGTCAACTGGATCGGTGGAGCCGTCGTAAGGCTCCACGTGTGGCATCTTGAACCGACCGGAGATCGATTCGTCGAGGATGAGTTGGGAGAGAGGTTGGGCGGTATGGAAGTCGACGTCATTCGAGGACTTCTATCTGTCCACCTGCAACTGGGCAAGCCGACGGTCGATTTCTTCAAACCTACATTCGTAGTCGTCGGCCCGTCGGTGCTGAGAGACCCCGGGGGTGGAGTCTCCTGATGAATCTGAGAGGGAGGTGGACAGTGTTCGCGGTCGCTTCTCCTTCCTTGCTCGTTCCAACTGGGAAGGGGTCAGTCATCGAGATCGGCGGGCATCATGCCGTGGCCGCCTCTCTTCCTCTTGGTGGGAGCACTGCGACAGCCGCTCCCGAGGAGGAGATGGAGATCGATGCGGGCATCGACGGCTGCTCCTGGAGGGCATCAGACGCGCCGTCGATTGCTCCACCGACGAGCGCGGCAACTGGGTGGGTTGAAGGCTTTTGACTGCGTCCGTTAATATGGTCATCTGCCGCACGATCGCTGTGATCTACGCCTCCGTGGTCACCACAGGATGAGAAGAGCTAGGCTCTACGGCGGGGAGTGGTGGAGAAGCCTCTCCCCGATGGGAAGAGCGTCTCGCCGATCTGGTGGCTCTCGACCACTGAGCCCTTGTCCTCGTCATCTCGAAAAGGTTCTTCGAACTCTGTGGAGGTCGTATGCCGGTCCTACGTCCCCCTACCTGGTGTGCCCAACCTGTTGCGGCCAATCCCCTCATCGCCTGATCGTCGGGAATGGGCACCTGCAAGGGAAAGTCCACACTGACCGGAGATGCCTCCGGTGGAGACCCTCCGACGGTCAAGTCAGAGAGGAGACTAGGCAACAGTAGAGAAGAATCAGGGGACTCAATGGCGGAGAGAGTGAGAGAGAGGAAAAAGCCCCCCTCAAGCTGCTGCCTTACCTCATTTTATAGTAGGAGGTAGTATGGTCCCGCCGTCGGTGATGTAGACAACTGAAGAGTTGTCAAATCATCGGGGGTTGTCATGTCATTGACGAGCTGACAGGTCCTAGAAATTAATTTGCATCCTTGGCAAGACAGCGCCCCAGATTTTCTGGCAGGACAATGCCCCCCGACAGCTGCACGGCATGTCCTTGATTGGACTGCAGCCTACGCCGCTCGTTCGGCATCCAGAAAGGCCTGTAGAGGTCGGAAGCCGGTTGCCCAAGCCGACAGGGATTCGGTGATGTGAGATCGGCTTTCAGGCGATCGGAGGCAGTGTTGGCCTGTTAGGCCGACACGTTCCGGTTGGGCATGATCGGTAGTTACCGTTAGCGTTGCCCGTCGTCAGACGGGCAAAGTCGGTCGGTCCATCCTCGAAGATGGGTCGGCATCGGGACCCATCGGTGAGTCGGCGATGAGGATGGATCAGCGTCGTAACCCGTCGGTGAGTCGGCATCGGTGAGTCGGCGTCAGGGTCGGTCGGTATATCCCAATAAAAACCTCACAAAATCTCTTTAAAAGGGATTGGGAAGGAAGCCTAGACGTATGGGATATGGAGCGTCCAACTCTTGGATGCCCCTCCTTTCTTTTTGGCGACCAAAAGAGGAGGAGACGCCCCTTTTTTTACACAGAAGAGAGAGGAAGACATAGAACCTTATGTGGGGCATGAATACTCATAGTAAAGAGGAGTTTAGGCATGGAGAGATCTTAAATAGATGGGTTTAGAAATTAGTTTAACCCTATTCCAAATAGGATTCATGAATCTTGATCAAACTTTAACTAATTCTTAGATCCAATCATAACTAATTTAGGAATTAGTTATAACAAATTAACTTATTGGTACAAAAATCCACCTGCATCGGAGAAGCTGGAGTCGAGGGAGTCGTGGTCGCCGTCGGGACCTGCAAAAGAAGTCTAAACCGGAGTTGGGGTTGCTCCGGCAAGACCCTCCGACGCTCAAGTCAGTTCTCTACCTCAACAAGAATGGAGTGCTCGAACAAAAATTTTAGCAGAATTTTGAGATAGAAATTAGAGATTAGAGAATAACGTATCTGGGGCCCCCTTTTTATAGGTGGAGGGAGCAACAGATTGATAGCGACGTTAGTAACCGCCTAGTAGTGGGCCGCTCGGGGCCAGGAGGAGTTTATTATGAAGAGTAATGGGGTGGAGTCGTGGCTGTCACCATGGCTCGCCACGTGGAGTCTGTTACGGAGAGTGGAGCGGCATCCATTGTCACGACTCGCCAGAGAGTGGTGGAGCCGTGCAGAATCCATCGCAGGAAGTGGAGCAGAATCGTGGTCGTTACTGCGGCCTGACGTATTGAGCCCCTGTTACGGAGAGTGGAGCGGCATCCGTTGTCGCGACTTGCCATAGGGTGGAGGAGCCGTGCGGTATCCATCGCAGAAAGTGGAGCAGAGTCGTGGCCATTACTGTGGTCTACCAGGGAGTGATGGAGCCGCATGGGATCCGTCACAGGAAGTGGAGCAGAGTCGTGGTCGTTACTGAGACCTGTCAGGGAGTGATGGAGCCGCGTGGGATCCGTCGCAGGAAGTGAAGCAGAGTCGTGGTCGTTACTGAGGCCTGCCAGGGGGTCCGGGCCTGTCGATCGAAGTTCGATTGAGGTGCCTGGTGGAGAGAGGTAGCCATCCATCTGAGAGGAGCTCGGATGTTGCAAATCCTGTTGGGTGCCTTGGGCGTTAAGGCTGCAGGTGAGGACCACTTGCCGTAGGAGCTCGGTCAGAGGCTTTCTGCAGATGCAGTCCGATTTCGTGTAGACTTCGGCAAAGGGTCGATCGACAGTGGATGTCGGATGGCGCTGAAGAGGTTCATCCGTTGGAGGGGTCCAGCTACTGGATTCCGTGAGCACGGCATTTGCCCGCTTATAAAAGTTCGGTCGGAGTCCGATCTCTGTAGTAGCCCGGACGGGGGTCATTTGTCGAGGAATCTCGACCAAGGCCTGTTGCTCATGGTAGAAATTTGAAGTAGATCGTTTATAGCAGAAACTCGGAGTGGGTCGCTCGCAGTAGAGGCTTAGAGTCTGGCCCTTGTAGGAGTTCGGGGTGAGGTCTATCTGCAACAGGAGTTCAGGGCGAAAGTCTGGCTCCCGTGGGAACCCAGACGAAGTCTTCCTGCAGTTGAAGTCGGAGACGAAGTCTGACTCCCTTAGGAGTCGGATGAAGTCTACCTGCAGTTGAAGTCAGGGACGAAGTTCGGCTCCCGTAGGAGTCTGGATGAAGTCTACCTGCAGTTGAAGTCGGGGACGAAGTCCGGCTCCCGTAGGAGTCCGGATGAAGTCTACCTGCAGTTGAAGTCGGGGACGAAGTCTGACTCCCGTAGGAGTCCGGATGAAGTCTACCTGCAGTTGAAGTCGGGGACGAAGTCCGGCTCCCGTAGGAGCCCGGATGAAGTCTACCTGCAGTTGAAGTCGGGGATAAAGTCCGACTCCCGTAGGAGTCCGGATGAAGTCTACCTGCAGTTGAAGTCGGGGACGAAGTCCGGCTCCCGTAGGAGTCCGGATGAAGTCTACCTGCAGTTGAAGTCGGGGATGAAGTCCGGCTCTCGTAGGAGTCCGGATGAAGTCTACCTGCAGTTGAAGTCGGGGATGAAGTCCGGATGAAATCTACCTGCAGTTGAAGTCGGGGACGAAGTCCGACTCCCGTAGGAGCCCGGATGAAGTCTACCTGCAGTTGAAGTCGGGGACGAAGTCTGGCTCCCGTAGGAGTCCGGATGAAGTCTACCTGCAGTTGAAGTCGGGGACGAAGTCCGGCTCCCGTAGGAGCCCGATGAAGTCTACCTACAGTAGAAGTCGGGGATGAAGTCCGGCTCCCGTAGGAGTCCGGATGAAGTCTACCTGCAGTTGAAGTCAGGGACGAAGTCCGGCTCCCGTAGGAGTCTGGATGAAGTCTACCTGCAGTTAAAGTCAGGGACGAAGTCTGGCTCCCATAGGAGTCCGGATGAAGTCTACCTGCAGTTGAAGTCGGGGACGAAGTCCGGCTCCCTAGGAGTTCGGACGAAGTCTTCCTGCAGTCGGAGTCAGGGATGAAGTCTGGCTCCCGTAGGAGTCCGAACGAAGTCTTCCTGTAGTCGGAGTCGGGGATGAAGTCCGGCTCCCGTAGGAGTCCGGACGAAGTCTTCCTGCAGTCGGAGTCGGGGATGAAGTCCGGCTCCCGTAGGAGTCCGTCCATCGTGAAGAATCTAGTCGACGCTGGTGGGGTTTTATCCGTCGGCAGAACTTGAGAATGCTGCGGAGGCTCGACCGTCGGAGAGATGTCGTCGAAGGTCGGGCGTCGGTAGAATCCCTGAGGGGTCACTCCTGACACGAACTTCGGCTGGGAGGGATTTTATACCCAACACCAGTCCTCCTACTTCCGATTTCGAGTTTCGAACGAAGGAAGTACAGAAAAATTTTCACAGTCGAAGTCATTTCCTTGAATTCTGCACACGACCGCCCTCGAAAATCTTGGCATTCAATGCGCGCGTGCTGGAGTCTTTTTTCGATTAGGGTGATCCGAAGAGTCCTTTCGAAATTTCCATCGGAGCGTAGTCCTAAGCGCCACACCATAATGGTCCCACCAGCAGCTAGCCCTACGTCACGGTGAGTGGGACACGTGGTGGGCGCTGGTGGACTTAGGGATATCCGCCACCATAACTGCGCCAAGCCCCGTCGCTTATTTAAGCCCCCTCCTTCCCTCCAGGGGCTTCACTTCGCCTGAGAGTTGACACCTTTCTTCTGCCTGAGAGTTTAGTCACTCCATCGGTGCCCTTTTCGACTCTAAGCACTCTTTGCACCAGTCTTCGCCATCTCTGTCGGCTCCCCGCTGCCTTCAATCTTCCGAGCCCCTTCGAGGGGTTCTCCCGTCGGGGCTTCTGCCCCGGAGGCCAATCTAGAGAGGATGCCACGGATCGAGAGGAGTAGGAGGGAGAAAATAGTGGCCTGCGAATTCTCCAGCTGTCGAACTGTCACTGAGGGTTTCCACCGCCTCAAAGGGGGCTCGAGGGAGAATTTCTTCAACAACAGGGATTTAATAACGGAAACAACCGATAAGCGCGTTCCGCCCGAGAATTTTGGAGTAGTTGAACGGGGTGACACCGGTCAAGGGGGCAGAGTTATCGTCACAAGCTGTGGCGGGTTTCTTGACGTCGTCAGGGCTGAGGGACCAGAAGCAGTCGGCACTGACGGTGGGGCAGTAGAACTTGTTGCGGGGATGGTGGAAGTAGCGTATGCCGACCTTGTCGAAGTACCTAGGACGGTGGTTGTCGTGGAGCACACGGTGGTGGTGCATGCCTCCGATGCCATCGCAGCCTTCGGGGTACTTTCGGTTCTTCCCGATGCAGGTCGTCGTCGCTGCTGCCGTCGCCGTCGCTTCCCCTTGAATTCTATCCCCCCTTTTCCCCCTAGGGTTGGGGTTTCAATGATGGAGCAGAACGAGGCGGGGGGCGAGAGCCGAGAGGTTTATCACACGCACTGAAAAATGCTACTGAGAAGGATAGAACCGGAAGAAGAAGTCGAAAGCTTGAAGTGGTCCCTAATGAGGATCGAAGCCGAAAGTTCGAAGTCGGAGGAAGCCGGGCCCCCTTAGGGCTCTTTTGCCTTTTGTCCTTCTATGTGTCTTCTTTTGCCGTTTGTTCGTTTGTTGTTGCTATTGTTGTTGTTTTTTTTTCACCTTCCGGGCTCTGTAATGCATACTTTGCTAATGAAATGAAAAGAAGGTCTTTGTCACCTTTCCCGTGCATCGTGTCGAATTGTCGTCTGCCAGATTTTTTTTATTTTTGTCCCATGCGATGTCGACGTTGTTCGAAGGTTCCTTGTTCATCTTTGTATTAGGTCGTCATCACCGAGTTTCCTGTGTTTTTGATTGGTTCAACGTCGACACCGCTTGGAGATTCCTAGCCATCGTCGTGTTGATTTACCTTTTTGTTCGTCACTGTAGATCTTACTTTCTCTTCCTCCTTCATGGAGATGAGGTCCTTTGTGCTTTTAGTGTAGTTTGGCCTCCGTATTTCGTTGGGGTAGCCCGCCGCTGTTCCTTCACATTTTCCTCCTTTTAAACAAGGGTTCTCCCTAGCTTTTTACAGAGTCGCAGTAGCATAGAAGGGCCGTCGAGAGGATTTTCTTCTTTCTTGTCGGGTCTCGAATGGCCGGACCTTAATTGATGTCAGGACGGGGTTCTTCCCCTATTTCTGATGTGATCGGTTTCAGCTCAGGTTAGGATGAGGTTCTCCTTCTGTTCCTAACAGGGCTGCGGGGGCACGTATGGGCGCTGTATGGCCTCTCCCTCCATCTGGTCTGCAAGTAACCGGGCCTTCGACCTTGCTCATGTTAGGGTGAGGTTCTCCTCCTATCCCTAACATGGCTGTGGGAGCGCATATGGGCGCTGCATGGCCTCTCCCCCCATCCGATCTACAAATAACCGGGCCTTTGACCTTGCTCATGTTAGGGCGAGGTTCTCCTCCTATCCCTAACATGGCTGTGAGGGCGCATATGGGTGCTGCATGGCCTCTCTTCCCATCCGATCTACAAATAACCGGGCCTTCGACCTTGCTCATGTTAGGGCGAGGTTCTCCTCCTGTCCCTAACATGGCTGTGGGGGCGCATATGGGCGCTGCATGGCCTCTCCCCCCATCCGGTCTACAAATAACCGGACCTTCGACCTTGCTCATGTTAGGGCGAGGTTCTCCTCCTGTCCCTAACATGGCTGTGGGGGCGCATATGGACGCTGTGTGGCCTCTCCCCCCATCCGATCTACAAATAACTGGGCCTTCGACCTTGCTCATGTTAGGGCGAGGTTCTCCTCCTGTCCCTAACATAGCTGTGGGGGCGCATATAGGTGCTGTGTGACCTCTCCCCCCATCTAGTCTACAAATAATCAGGCCTTCGACCTTGCTCATGTTAGGGCGAGGTTCTCCTCCTATCCCTAACATGGCTGTGGGGGCGCATATGGGTGCTATGTGGTCTCTCCCCCCATCCGGTCTAAAAATAATCGGGCTTTCAACTTTGCCCACATTAGGATTTGTTTTCATTGTCCGAAGGGGTCGTCTCCTGTCGTTATAAGTCCGTGCCAAAAAGAAAAAGATGTGCAAGTCTGAAAGGAATCTTGATTTAAAGCGGGGTCGTTCGTAATACATTTACAAGTTTTTCAAATTCCAGGGCTGTAGAAGGTCTGCTTCCTGTCAAGGTCCTCCAGAGATGGAGTTGATGATCTCAATTGGAGGCCGATCTCCGGGCTGCTCTTCCCTCCTCGGTGGCTCAGGCTGCGGCAGGACCCTTGGTCGATCCTTTCTACCCTCAGACCGACGTCGAATGAACCTGTCGAGCCGACCTCATCTGATGAGCTCCTCAATTTCATCTCAGAGCTGAATGCATTCCTCCGTGTCGTGGCCGTAGTCACGATGGTAGAGGCAGAACTTATTAGGATTGTGCTTCCCAGGGTGCGTACGCATCCTTTCTGGCCTTGGGAGCTGCTCTCTGACTTCCATCAGCACCTGGATTTTCGATGCATTGAGGGGGGCATAGCTGCGGAATCTCTCTGGGGGAGAGCCCCGCCAAACCCGATGCTCCGGGCTTCTTTGCCTGCGTGCTCGAGGAGGAGTCTGGGTGCGCTTGTGCCCGGGAGGAGTTCGAGAATGTGGTCGAACTTCTCTCGGCCCTTTTTCGACTGTGGGCCTACTCGAGTCTCCCGCCTGCCGCTCTCTCGCGGTCTCCTCGTCCTTCACCTTGAAGGCTTCTTCTGCTCGGGTGTACCCTCGGCCCGAGCCAACAAATCAGCAAAATCCCTGGGGTACTTCTTTTCCAGGGAGAATAGAAGGTCATTCTTCTGAAGGCCGTCTTTCAGAGTGGCCATCGCGATCGATTGGTCCAAGTTCCGGACCTCCAGTGCGGTGACATTGAAACGATTGACGTAAGCCCGAATGGACTCCCCCTCCCTCTGCTTGATGTTGATGAGGGACTCTGAACCCTTCCGGGGACGTCGGCTGCTAACAAAATGAGCCACAAACTGGTGGCTCATCTGATCAATGGAAAAGATGGTACCCGACTTCAGCATCGAGTACCAGTTTCTCACCGCTCCCTTCAAGATGGATGGGAAAGCTCGGCACAGGATGGCGTCGGGCGCGTCATGAAGCAGCATCATTGTCCAGAAGGCCTCCAGGTGGTCAACTGGGTCCGAAGTCCCGTTATAGCTTTCAAACTGAGGGAGCTTGAAGTTCGGCGGGATCGGTTCCGCATGATCATTTGAGAAAAGGGGGGGTCAGTATAAATATCCTCACCATAAGCGGGGGGAGCGTGGCAGAGTTCTTCGATCTGTCGGTTCATCTACTGGAGCCTTCGATCCAAGAAATCCTCTCGACTACGGGTCTCGAGGGTCTTCTGGCAGAATGGAGGTAGAGATCTTCCAGGGATGGAATCGTGATCTGACTGAGGGCTCTCCACCCTCGGATTCGTCTTTCCGGGAAAGGCGGGGCGGCTGGCCCAAGTGGCCCATCCTACCATCGGATTTTGGAGTTCTGGCGATGCTCTCTCCAGTCGCGCTGATGCCTGCGGCTGCTGCTGCTATTGTATGGCCTGCATAGCTTCAGTGAGGCCTCTGACCTGCTGCACCAGTAGGTTGAATTGCTCCACGCCAACCGCCATTGCCGGAGGAGAAGGAGGAGGTTGGGAAACTGGAGGTGAGGTCGGAGCCTGAGATCTGGCCGCGGAGGCCGTGGATCGCCATGTGGATGTTTTGCGGGGAGGCATCGGGCGAAGAACTAGTGGGGGAAGGAGGAGAGGACGTCGGAAAAGATGATCGAAGGTGGTCCCGTTGAGCGCTCCTTTAAGAACAAGGGTACTGTGAAGACACAGCCCCCTTCCTCTAGCGCCAATCCTGTTGGTGCAAAAATCTGCCTGCGTCGGAGAAGCTGGAGTCGAGGGAGTCGCGGTCGCCGTCGGAATTTGTAAAAGAAGTCTAAACCGGAGTTGGGGTTGCTCCGGCAAGACCCTCTGATGCTCAAGTCAGTTCTCTGCCTTAACAAGAATGGAGTGCTCGAATGAAAATTTTAGCAGAGTTTTGAGATAGAAATTAGAGCTTAGAGAATAATGTATCTGGGGCCCCCTTTTTATAGCCGGAGGGAGCAACAGATTGATAGCGATGTTTGTAACCGCCTAGTAGTGGGCCACTCGGGGCCAGGAGGAGTTTATTATGAAGAGTAACGGGGTGGAGTTGTGGCTGTCACCATGGCTCGCCATGTGGAGTCTGTTGCGGAGAGTGGAGCGGCGTCCGTTGTCGCGACTCGCCAGAGAGTGATGGAGCCGCACAGAATCCGTCGCAGGAAGTGAAGCAGAATCGTGGTCATTACTGCGACCTGCCGCATGGAGCCTGTTACGGGGAATGGAGCGGCGTCCGTTGTCGCGACTTGCCAGAGGGTGGAGGAGCCGTGCGGTATCTGTCGCAGGAAGTGAAGCAGAGTCGTGGCCATTACTGTGGTCTTCCAGGGAGTGATGGAGCCACGTGGGATCCGTCGCAAAAAATGGAGCAGAGTCATGACCGTTACTGAGGCCTGCCAGAGAGTGATGGAGCCACGTGGGATCTGTCGCAGAAAGTGGAGCAGAGTCGTGGCCGTTACTGAGGCCTGCCAGGTGGTCTGGGCCTGTCGGTCGAAGTTCGGTTGAGGTGCCTGGCGGAGAGAGGTAGCCATCCATCTGAGAGGAGCTCGGATGTTGCAAATCCTTTGAGTGCCTTGGGCGTTAAGGTTGCAGGCGAGGACCACTTGCCGTAGGAGCTCGGTCAGAGGCTTTCCGCAGATGAAGTCCGGTTTCGTGCAGACTTCGGCAGAGGGTCGACCGGCGGTGGATGTCGGATGGCGCTGGAGAGGTTCATCCGTCGGAGGGGTCCAGCTACTGGATTCCGTGAGCACGGTATTTGCTCGCTTATAGAAGTTTGGTCAGAGTCCGATCTCCTTAGAAGCCCGGACGGGGGTCATTTGTCGAGGAATCTCGGCCAAGGCCTATCGCTCGTGGTAGAAATTTGAAGTAGATCGTTTGTAGCGAAAACTTGGAGTGGGTCGCTCGTAGTAGAGGCTTGGAGTCCGGCCCTTGTAGGAGTTCGGGGTGAGGTCTATCTGCAACAGGAGTTCAGGGCAGAAGTCCGGCTCCCGTGGGAACCCAGACGAAGTCTTCCTATAATTGAAGTCGGGGATGAAGTTCGGCTCCCGTAGGAGTCCGGATGAAGTCTACCTACAGTTGAAGTCGGGGACGAAGTCCGGCTCCCGTAGGAGTCCGGATGAAGTCTACCTGCAGTTAAAGTCGGGGATGAAGTCCGACTCCCATAGGAGTCCGGATGAAGTCTACCTGCAGTTGAAATCGGAGATGAAGTCCGGCTCCCGTAGGAGTCCAGATGAAGTCTACCTGCAGCTGAAGTCAGGGATGAAGTCCGACTCCCGTAGGAGTCTGGATAAAATCTACCTGCAGTTGAAGTCGGGGACGAAGTCCGGCTCCCGTAGGAGTCCGAATGAAGTCTACCTACAGTTGAAGTCGGGGACGAAGTCCGGCTCCCGTAGGAGTCCGGATGAAGTCTACCTGCAGTTGAAGTCGGGGATGAAGTCCGGCTCCCATAGGAGTCTGGATGAAATCTACCTGCAGTTGAAGTTGGGGACGAAGTCCGGCTCCCATAGGAGCCCGGATGAAGTCTACCTGAGTTGAAGTCGGGGACGAAGTCCGGCTCCCGTAGGAGTCCGGATGAAGTCTACCTGCAATTGAAGTCGGAGACGATGTCCGACTCCCGTAGGAGTCCGGATGAAGTCTACCTACAGTTGAAGTCGGGGATGAAGTCCGGCTCCCGTAGGAGTCCGAATGAACTCTACCTGCAGTTGAAGTCGGGGACAAAGTCTGGCTCTCGTAGGAGTTCGGATGAAGTCTACCTGCAGTTGAAGTCGGAGATGAAGTCCGGCTCCCGTAGGAGTCCGGATGAAGTCTACCTGCAGTTGAAGTCGGGGACGAAGTCCGGCTCCCGTAGGAGTCCGAATGAAGTCTACCTGCAGTTGAAGTCGGAGACGAAGTCCGGCTCCCGTAGGAGTCTGGATGAAGTCTACCTGCAGTTGAAGTCGGGGACGAAGTCCGGCTCCCGTAGGAGTCTAGACGAAGTCTTCCTGCAGTCGGAGTCGGGGACGAAGTCCGGCTCCCATAGGAGTCCGGATGAAGTCTTCCTCAGTCAGAGTCGGGGACGAAGTCCGGCTCCCGTAGGAGTCCGGACGAAGTCTTCCTGCAGTCGGAGTCGGGGACGAAGTCTGACTTCTGTAGGAGTCCGGACGAAGTCTTCCTGCAGTCGGAGTCGGGGATGAAGTCCGGCTCCCGTAGGAGTCCGTCCGTCGTGAAGAATCTGGTTGATGCTGGTGGGGTTTTATCCATCGACAGAACTTGGGAATGCTGCGGAGGCTCGACCGTCGGAGAGATATCGTCGAAGGTCGGATGCCGGTAGAATCCCTGAGGGGTCACTCCTGACACGAACTTCGGCTGGGGGGGGATTTTATACCCAACATAACTAATTAGGTCTTAGCCCAATTATGGAACCTATTAGGCCCCAATCCAATTAAGAAATTAGTTAGGTTAAGACCCTATCTGTGGTAAGCATTATTTATTCAATAGGACTTGATCCAATCAAGCCTATTGTTCAATAGAATTACTAGTCAAGCACTATTATCCAATAGGATTTGATCCAATCAAATTCTATATCAAACTAAATTGAATTTTATTCAACTCAAAATTTGATTTGCATCTCTGAGATCAATTGGAACAAGTCATGTTATCTAATGAGGCTGCATCCAATCAATCTAAAGCAAATCTAACTGAATCTAATTCAATTAGATTTGATTTAATCCCTATTACTCAATCAAATTGAGCCAATAATAATTAAATTATTAATTATTTATTTTTTAAATTTATCAACTATTAATAAATAATTTATTACAAGCTTTGTAAAGGATTAATTATCAATCATATTGATAATAAATCCTTCAACGATTTATAATCATCGATCAGCTATTTGATCAGATGGTACTTCTATGTGTATGACTCTATAAGTTCGAATCTAAGCCGGTAGTACAAGAATAATTTTTGTACTAATCGATGTTACTATCTAGCAATAATTTTTGATATCCGGATAGATCGAATGTATGTCCAGCAACACTTTAGAACCCATGTGGATATAGTTACCATATAATTCATCCCTTTGATACTTGATACTTAAGGATGACTAAGGATTAAACTGTCAATCCAGAATGAATGGTCCACATTATGTCTCAACCTCAAAAATCCTATAACTTATCACTAGGACTACTTTGGCCAAAGTTTTGCTGAATTGAAACACAGTAATGCATCATCTCCAATTTTACTTGGAGCGGTCAATCTCATTTTGACTCATATTCAGACTTCATAAGTACTTGACTGTATCCAAAAATTTTTTTCTCTCATCGAATTAAAAATTTAGATAGTCCGATATCAAAGTACAGTGAGTTGCTTATAAGTCACTGAGGCAATCTTGGATCAGAGGGATACATATACCCATATCCCATCAGAGCAATCCTTGATAGTAGAGTGCTCCGAAGGTGGTTACGCTCAGTAAAATATACTCTTATATATCATCCG
Source organism: Elaeis guineensis (assembly GCF_000442705.2). Lineage (NCBI taxonomy): Eukaryota > Viridiplantae > Streptophyta > Magnoliopsida > Arecales > Arecaceae > Elaeis > Elaeis guineensis. The sequence continues at coordinate 83,241,871 of NC_025997.2, forward strand.
TATGCCATACCTATGTCACTATATGCCTTGGTTAAGAGGACAACCAACTAATATGGCACACAACGACCTACACTCGATATAATTATCATCCTTATAATAATTATATCATTTGATCATGAGCAGGATTTAAGAACCACACGATAAATCCTCCTTTATCATTTTGGAAGTAGCTCTAAAGACTTCATCATAATATATGAGTTCTATTTAGAAAGATATATTCCTTATGATGAATCTTGTCAGATTATTTTGATCATTTTATAATTCATATATATGTATGGAGCACAATCATCTACAATCTAGATGATTGACTTTAGGACATAATTTCCAACAGAAACATCACATAAAATCTAAATTTTGCATGAACAAGATGGGCATAGATAAGGTGGCTGGCGTTAGGGTTTAGTCCAATCCAATTGGACTCTTGGGTTCATACAATTTGGTTCAATCCAAATCATATTTGGTTATATCCAAAGAAGATTAGTGAACCTAATCCAATTAGACACTTAGTATCCTCAATTAAATTTTAATCAAATCAAAAATTAATTGAGTCCAAGCCTTGATCAAATCAGCAATTAATCTTCCTTAGTGATTAAGTCATCTCATAACCTAATTGGATCAAACCTAATTAAATCTAATTTAATTAGACTTGATCCAAATCTCATTGCTCAATTAAATTGAGCTAATTAGCAATCTAATTACAAATTAATCTTCCTATAATTTACTAACTGTTAGTAAATTATTCTATTACAACCTTTGCATAAGGTTAATCATTAATCATATTGATGATTATGCCCTTGAACGATTTATAATCATTGATCCACCATCTGATCAGATAAGAATCTCTTTTATGTATGATCCGATAGGTTCGAACATTAAGTCAGTAGCATAGGAATAAATTTTTATACTAATCGAAGTGACCATCTAGCAATGATATACGACGTCCGAACAGATTGAATTGTCGTAATGCAATGTTCAAGAACCTTTGGCATATGGTTATCATATAATTCATCCCTTTAACTCTTAATGCTCAAGATGACCTCAGAGTTAAACTGTCAACTCTTAATCAGTACATCCATATTGTGTCTCTGAAGGAAAAACCAACTTTTTCCTTGTAGGATCTTCCAGATCTAATGAGATCTGGGGTGGAATATTTCAAAAAAAATTATCCTATTATATTTCAAATCTAATATCTATTAGATCTAATTCCTATTATCTGATATTAAATCTAAAATTAAATCTAGAAATATGAGGAATAGAGAAATACCTCCAGAGTAATTAGATTACCCTGTAAATGATCGCAGTAATGCCCGAGGTTCTAAAATAGCCACGCAGTCATCTGGCCTCTACCGATATCCACTAGAGCAGGATCTGGATCATCTTCTCCTCACAAATCTTTGCTCCAAAAATTAGATCTGGATCTGATCTGGAAGATCTTCAAAAGATCTTCTGAAGCTGGAGCAGCAGCTTCTCGACAAATCTCTGCAGCCTTCTAATCAAAGAGCCATCACGCCTTGGACAAGCACCAGATGGATGCCCAACCTCTTGGACGTGAAGAGGGGAGGGAGAGGAGCAGAGGGGGCATGGAGAAGTGGAGAGGATTCAGGCTTTTTCTGGTTATTAAGCAGAGTCTTAACCTTAGGCACAGACAGGGTTTAAATAGACCCTGCTGCGCCATGCAGTTCCACATCATTCGACCAATTAGAAAATTTTAATTAATTTTGAAAAAATTTTGATTGATGGAGTGATGTCATCTGATCATATCAGATAAGAATCTCCATAATCCCTCTACTATTGGCACCAACACTGGATAAGCACAGTGAGATTGGCGCCCCACAGTCCAAGTTGATCAAGGGATCAGAGTCCTCATCTTATGGGACTCTATCCTTATCCACTTGGGGTGCACGCCATATCTGATTATGGTGCCCACATTGAGGCCAATTTAGCAGGTGGATACTCCACAAAAAATCTCCAATGACCTCTTGCCAAGTGGCCTTCAGTCCAAGGTCCATAGGTCAACGTTTGACCAATGTCCTAAAATTGAAATGGCAGGTGACAGGAATTAGCAGGTGTTGTCTTAAATTCATCTCATGAATTAAGACAAGTCCTTTCTGAGCTGGACTAGCTCCAGTCAGACTGAGAAAAATCTTCTCAAGGTTCTCTGGGTGAGTTAAATCACATTTGGCTCAGTCGAGATAGAAAAGATTACACGAGGAGAAAGTTAGGCTCAATCATGTGCTAGCACGATTTTTTTGAACCTAATTGGATCTAATCCAAATCAATCGAACTGGACTAGCTCAATTGATGACATCCAGACCCTAACTCTTGTTTGTGTGACCCAGTTAGGTTCATTTCTATATGGTAATGAGACATATCATGATCTCATCATCGACATCATCGAAACTCCTTTCGATGGATCAGAACTCTTCTGATTCGGACAATTAGAATGATCGATCATCAAGATCATTCTAATTGCTTCCAAAATCCATCAGTGACACCTAACAGTATATGGTGGCAATCCATCAGAAATGAAGATGAACCTCTCGATGCAGCTATCTGTGTGATTGAGTTCTTCTATCATGAGTCCCGACTGAATCAGGGTTAAGGTGAACTCATCAAATCCAACATCAGTCATATGAATCAATCGATCGATCCGAATCTGATATGAAACCTCAATAGAAAACTTTTTTTTATTATTTTACTCTGCCATGGCCATGGGCTTAAGGACTTGATCTTTCGAACATCATAGGACTACTCCTCTTATCTACCGAGGTTGATAGATCCCATCTTGGTGCAATCTGGTTCCTACAATGAATATGCTACAGTCAACATACTGTTGGGAATAGTATCCCAAAGCCAATCGTCAGCCTGTTGACGGTTGTGCTCATTTTTTATATTTATACATGAATTATGAATTAATAAAAATTATTTTAGTATTTTTCATCACAAAATATTTCATCTTCTAATGAACTCCTATGTTGTGGTAAAGTCCTTAGGACTATTTAAACTTGACAAAGGAGGATTTATCCTTTAGTCCTTAAATCTGTTCATTACCAAATGATACGTTGTTACCAAGGACGATAATGTTTATCAAGTATAGGTCATTGTGTGCCATATAGGTTGGTTGTCCTCTTAACCAATGAGTGTGGAGACACTGGTATGGCATACAGGTGAGATATAAGGGTACATTTGCACTGAACGTGACTGACTCCGGAGCTATTTCTGCTGTCAAGATTTGCTCCGATGGAATATGGGTATAAATATCCCTCTGACCTGAGACCGTCACAGTGACTTGCAAGCAACTCATTGCACTTAGGCACTGGACTATCTGAATTTCTAATTCAGTGACGGAAGGCTGCTGGGTGTAGTCAAGTACTTGACTTGTCGGTGCGTGTGTCAAGATGAGATTGACCACTCCAGTTTAGGAGCTGTGTACAGTCGTGTTTCAATTTAGCAAAACCTTGGTCAGGGTAGTCTTTGTGAGGAGTCACAGGACTGTTTGAGTTGAGCACGATTCGAATGATCTGATCAGGATTGACAGTTTAACCTTGAGTCATCCTAAACACAGAGGTCAAAAGGATGAATTATACAGTAACCATATTCATGTAGATTCTGAGTGTTGCGATTGTGATTCTTCGACATATCCGGACATCGGGTACCATTGCTAGATGCTCACTTCGATTAGTACAGGAATTGGTTCCTGTACTACCAGCTTAGGTTCGAACCTGCGGGGTCACACACATTAGAAGTTCCTATCTGATCTGATGGCTGATGTAGAATCTTACATGTTTGAGACTCAGTGATCGAGAATCAAAATTCTTTGATCATGAGTTCCACACATTATGGGTACCGGGGTCAAGAGTCCCACTGGTTGGGACTTTTCGATCAGGGTTACATATCGATGAATTCTGATGCCCGATTGCCCATCGAATTTGGACTCAGTATTTATGAGAGGTTCAATTAGTGATTTGATCATTAATTAACTCAATTTGATTGAGTAATTATTTTTGGATCAAGTTCAATTGAATTGGATTCAGTTGGGTTTGACCCGATTAGGTTAAGAGTTGACCTAATCGTCAAGATGGTTTGGTCCCTGATTTGATCAGGGGTTGGGCTTAGTCAATTTCTGATTTGATTAAGATTTTAATGAGCCTAATTAAGCCTAATTAAGTTGAGTTTAAATTAGTCTAATTGGACCTAACTTATTTGGTTCAATTAGGTTGGTTTAAATAATTAAACCACCTTGACCCAATCTCCATGCGCCACCTCACTTCCATTGCACCCATTTGAATTCATGAGAAGAAACTTCTCATGAATTATTTCCTCACGCCAAGCCCTCTCCATGCCCCACTTTAATGTACCATATGAATAGATAAGGATGATTGGTTGGCCATTCAAATTCAAAATAAAGTTTGAATTTGAATGGGCAATCAATCTTTGCACCTTATCCCTTTTTCTACGTCCCATTTATTATATGAGAAAAGATTTCTTATGAAATTACTACATGCACAATTTAAGCCACGCCTCACGCCTTTAGTGGATAAAGGATGAGTTGGTGTCCATTTGAATTCAAAATTTGATTTGAATTCAAATGTGCAATTACTCATCTTTATCCTTTATTTTGGATAAGACGTCTGACGTTGTTATAAAAGGAGGAGAAAAGTGGGGCGTGCAAGAAGAAGATTTTTGGAGAAAAATTTTGAGGCGTGAGAAGTCTTGTGCGTGAGAAGAAAGTCCATATCCTTCCAAGAGAAAAAGAAAGAAAAGAAAGGAAAGTGGGTGCAAGGTTTCCGGTGAGTTCCCTAGAGTTTTAGCCTGGAGTTCGGAAAGTGAGAAAGTGAGCTACGAGTGTCATGAGCCCACAAAATCTCAAGAAAATCTTCAACATCCTCTCAAGCATGTCTATTGATGATCCGGAGTATCCAAAGAATCGACAGACATCGATCGAAAGAGTTCGATCAGCATCGATCGTCAAATGGGCTCTACAACGAGCTAGCACTCATGAGGAGTCGATCAGATCGAAAGCTTCATTTGGATGATCCACAGAGGTCAGACATGCTGTGTGGCTGTGTCGCGACAATCAGACTCTTCCGACGGTGATCAGATTGTGACGATCTACTACCCACACAAAGGTATTGTGTTCTGAACACATTACAATAAAGTGTTTATTGTTCAAATTCGAATTTTAAATTTAAATGCATGCATGCTATATATCATATTTAGATCCTAGTGTAAGATAAATTTATATTAATTAATTAGATTAATTAATATTTTTTCACTGTAAAATCATAATTTTAAAAAAGTTTTAAAATTATCATTTTACTCTTGCACTGAATTCCTACAAATGGTATCAGAGCGGGTTTTTAGATATGATATATATACTTGCATGCGTAGATTAAGTTATAATTTAAAAGTTTAAATTTAAAATTTAAAATTCAAAAATTTAAAATTTAAATTTTGAAAGTTGTTCGAAATTCAAAATTCAAAAATTTAAAATTTGAATTTTGAAATTTAAAATTTAAAATTCAAAATTTAAAAAATTTGAAATTCAAAATTTGAAATTTAAAATTTAAAATTTGATTAAAATTTCAAATTTAAAATTCAAAATTTAAAATTTAAAATTTAAAAATTTGAAATTTAAAATTTGAAATTTATTTAAAATTTAAAATTCAAAATTTAAAATTTAAAATTTAAAATTTAAATTTTGAAATTGGTATATTTAGATATACTTGATCCAAGTAGCAAGTAATCGAATTGGGTTGGTTGCCATGACCATCCGGTCATAGGAGAAAAGCAGGGTTTAAAGGCCCTCTCCTCCTATTCGATAGGGTCTCCTATGGCGGTAGGGGTGCTGCTGCAATTATATCCCATGCAGATGAAGCAGCGAAAGAAATTAATTATAAAAATTTAATTGTAAAATTTATCATGAATGTGTTAGATTAGATCTAAAGGAATATTCATGATTTATTTTGATTGAGTTATTTTCTGTTATGTAATTAGCAATAGGATTGCTATTTATGAAATGTGCTGATCTATTTATGAAATGAGTCAACATATTTGGTGAATAGAAAATAAAATCTTTCAAATTTGAAAATTATTTTCGAAATGCCAAACTCTGACCCATCAGCCCAAATACTTAATTAAAAGAATTAAATGTTGTCTAGTAGGTCTAAAATTGTGAATTAAGACCTAAGACAATTGCATAAACTTGTGGGTCAATGGGTTAGATGGATTAGGTCCATAATTGGGTTAGACCTAAGGTTAGCTTAAAGAAATGGACTAAATTAGAGTAATTGGTCAAATCTAATCAAAAGTTGAATTAGATTAGGTCAAGGATACTCTAGACTCAACTCCAATAGTTGTAGTTGAATGGGTCCATATCTTTAACTAGACCAAGATGGACTTAATTTATGGCTACGCAGTGGAATCCTATTTACTAAGTTGATCAAATTAAAATTAATGAACCGGTTGGTGTCTAAGGTAAGTTTGGCAGTTTGATCAGTGATTTTTAAGTGGGAGCTACTCGCAGTGATTCGATCTCTGACGAGTTAATGGCTTATCCCCACCATTGATCTCACTTACCTGGCCAACCTGGTGAATTAGGTTTTGATTAGATCACTTGGTGATTAGGACTCACCCATGTCATTAGGTAAATCAGTTTGACTGATTTAGGTGCTCCTAATGCCAGTATTAATTAAATTCTTTTTTAATTTGACTTGGTGAAGTCAGTGGGAGGATTGAAATTGGCTGGATATTTTCTTCTCATCTATCCTTTAATAAAATCCTCAAAAATTATTAGGTCCCTAAAAATGATTAAGTTATATTGATAACTAAGTCATAGCCTCCCATTAAGTGAGTGATAATGAGTCCATTAGTTTAATAATCATTGGAGGCCCAAAGGCCTGGTGCTTATTGACTAATGAAATTATCATTCATAATATGATAATTTAGTTTGAGTCTTTCTGATGGTGGTCAGGTTGGCCGGCCAAAGTCGGGCTTGATCATTTATTGGTCCGATTCACCAAATCAAATCATGTTAATGGTTGGACCTAACCAGATCTTTTTAGTGGAGGCCAAAGCCTACTGATTAGGTTCTGGGGTAAAATCAATTACTAGAAGTTATTTAGAGAAACAACTGGTTATGAACCTACCCATAGATGCACATGGGTTGACCAACCAAAGTTGGGCTCGTGTGTAGTCTGTGTGGATTCTAGTACCCACTAAGGAATTAAAGTAATTCTTCGAATTGAAGGTTGAGGCTATCAATTCATAAAAATACTGGGAGAAACTTTAGACTAAAGTCCAAGTCTTTAGTATTAATAATTTATGTACTAATATAGGTCTGGTTTTCCTTTATGCAGCTATGGCCACTACCCTGTCGCTCCAGTCATTATTAGATAATGACAAGCTCATGGAACCTAATTTCGATAGCTGGTATCGAAAATTAAAAAATCGTCCTTGAGCATGAGCGGATCCTTTATGTAGTAACAGATCCGGCACCTGAGGAGCCAGCCCTGAATGCTAGAGGGATGATCCGAGATACTTACCAGAAGTGGCTCAACGACCGCACCACCATTCGGTGCATTATGTTGGCGGCAATGAATGATGAGTTCAGCCGCAGGTTCGAGAACGCCCAGCCACAGGAGATGCTTCAAATATTGAACGACTCCTTTGGCACGCCTGACAATGTTGAAAGGCACAAAATTAGTTATGCCATTTTCAATGCTCGGATGAGGGATGGAGCCTCAGTCACTAATCATGTACTGTACATGATCGAAATGATTGAGTGTCTAACTAAACTGGGCTTTCCCCTGCACGAGTAGCTCGGTAAGGATGCGATCCTTAATTCATTGCCCAAGTCCTTCCTCCCCTTCCTTACTCATTTTTGAATGACAAAGCCTGCAGTGAACTACCACGGCTTATTGGAGTTGCTGCAGAACTTTGAGAAGGATCACCAGCTCCATAAGGAGTCGATGAATGTTGTGGGAGGGTCTTCTTCTGGTCGTCGACCCTTTAAGAAAGGGAAAAAAAAGAACAAGAAGAAGAAGAATAAGAAGGTACAACCGCATACTGGGATGTCTGCACAGGGTCAGACCAAGAAATGCAAGCCTGACCAGAGTCAGGCGGAGTGCTTCTTTTGCAAGAAGCAGGGGCACTGGAAGAGGAATTGTCCTCTATACATTGCCTCCCTGGACCCGAACAGGCCGAAGAAGAAGCAAGGTACTTATATGATAACACCTTGCAACTTTTTCATTTGTGATACTACTGCCTGGGTATTGGATACCGGAAGCCCTTATCATATTTGCAATTCGATGCAGGGTCTGCAGGTCAGTAGGAGATTTGATGAAGGTGAGAGATTCCTGAACGTTGGAGATGGAAGCAAAGTTTCAGTTCTAGCATTAGGAATCATGAACCTTGTAATCAATTCTCGAAACGTAATTCTGAGTGAATGTCACTATTGTCCAAGCTTTTTATTAAATATTATTTCTGTAGGCCTTTTGGTCATGAACAATTATCAATTTTTAATAAAAGAAAATGTTTACAATATCATTTTGAATGGTGTTACAATGTTTGTTGGACAACTTAATAATGGAATTTACTTTCTATCACAATCTGTTAATATTGTTCAAACCTCCGGTAAATATCCTAGAATAGATAATGTGTCAGAAGTCTACCTTTGGCACTATAGGCTAGGTCATATCAATAAGAACAGGATAAACAGGTTGGCTCAAAAAAAATTCTTGAAGTAGGTGATTGTGAATCACTTCCAACCTGTGAGTCCTGTCTTCTTGGTAAAATGATCAAATCACCTTTTACTGAAAAAGGTGAGCGAGCCAGTGAACTCTTGGGTTTGGTATATTCTGATGTATGTGGACCCATGAGCTCAAGTGTAAGAGGTGGATATTTCTACTTCATAACCTTCACAGACGACCTATCGAGGTATGGGTATGTCTATTTAATGAAGCATAAATCGGAGTCGTTTGAAATGTTCAAACTATTCCGAAATGAGGTAGAAAAATAAACTGAAAAGTGTATTAAAACTCTTCGATCTGATCGAGGAGGTGAATACCTTTCCAATGATTTTCTGACATATCTTGGAGAGAATGAGATTCTCTCTTAGTAGACTCCTCCTGGAACACCACAACATAATGGTGTATCTGAAAGGAGGAATCGGATCTTATTGGACATGGTTCGATCCATGATGGAGTTTGCTGGTCTGCCGATCTTCCTCTAGGGATATGCGCTCGAATCGACTTGTTACCTTCTAAATAGAGTTCCGAGTAAGTTTGTAACCAAAATGCCATATGAGATATGGATAGGATGTAAGCCAGTACTCTCGCACCTTAGGGTTTGGGGGTGTCCGGCTTATGTTAAACATTTAATTACGGACAAGCTTGGACCTAGGTCTGACAAGTGTAATTTTATAGGGTACCCAAAAGAGACCAAAGGGTATTACTTCTACCTAGCTGATGAGCAAAAGTGTTTGTCAGCCTTAAGGCAATCTTTTTGGAAAAGGAGTTCCTTGGTGAAAGGACTGTTGCCTCTAAGGTCGAACTTGACGAAGTTCGGCAGGTGAAAAAATCGACACAAGTTGCTGAACCTGAACTGGATTTGATTAGATCAGATCTAGAGCCCATTGTTCAAGCACCCTTAAGGCGATCTGGTAGAGTACCACGTTAACCGGACAGATACTATGGTTTCTTGATCCGGGACGACGATCCTATCGAACTTGATAAAAACGATGAGGATCCGATCACCTACATAAATGCAATGCAGAGACCCAACTCTGAGAAATGGCTGGAGGCCATGAAATCCAAAATGGAGTCTATGAAGGTCAACGATGTGTGGACATTGGTTGACCCACCCAAAGGAGTAAAACCCATAGGGTGTAAGTGGGTCTTCAAGAGGAAGAGGGGCACAGACGAAAAGGTGAAAACCTATAAAGCCCGTCTGGTTAACAAGGGATATCGTCAACGTTATGGTATAGACTATGACGAGACGTTTTCTCCTGTGGCAATGCTCAAATCCATTAGGATTATGCTTGCGATAGCTGCCCATCTGGACTATGAAATCTGGCAGATGGATGTGAAGACAGCTTTCCTAAATGGAGAGCTGGATGAAGAGGTGTATATGATACAACCTGAAGGATTCACATCCACAGATGAGTCTAAGGTGTGCAGACTACAGAGGTCCATTTATAGACTTAAGCAGGCATCCTGGAGTTGGAACATACGTTTTGATAAGACGATCAAGACGTATGGCTTCGTTAAGAACGGAAAAGAGCCATGCATTTATAAGTGGGCTAATGGTCCAGTAGCAGTATTTCTTGTATTGTATGTGGATGACATTCTCTTAATCGGAAATGATATCCCTGCATTATAGAGAATAAAGATTTGGCTGTCGTCACAGTTCTCCATGAAGGATCTGAGAGAAGTTTCTTACATCCTAGGGATGAGGATCTATAGGGATAGATCTAAAAAGTTGCTTGATTTATCTCAGTCCACGTATATTGATACTATACTGAAGAGGTTCAGCATGGAGAATTCCAAGAAAGGCTATCTTCCGATAGGCCATGAAATTTCCCTCTCGAAGAGAGATTGTCCGACAACACCTCAAGAGAGAGAGCATATGGGTAGGATTCCATATGCTTCGGCAGTGAGATCTATCATGTATGCCATGACATGTACACGACCAGATGTGGCATACTCACTAGGAGTAGTGAGCAGATACCAATCTGATCCAGGGGAGAATCACTGGAAGGTTGTTAAAATCATCCTGAAGTATTTAAGAAATACTAAGGACCAGTGGCTTGTTTATGGTGAATCGGACTTGAGACTTATAGGGTTTACAGATTCTAGTTTTCGGTCTGATCACGATGACAGCAAAAGTGTGTCAGAATTTATTTTTACCCTTAATGGTAGGGCTATCTACTGGAAAAATTTCAAGCAGCACACAGTAGCTGATTCAGTTTGCAAGGTGGAGTATGTCGCTGCATCAGATGCTGCCAAAGAAGCGATGTGGCTGAAAAAATTCATCACCGAGCTCGGAGTAGCACCCTCTCTTGTTGGTCCAGTTCTGCTCTACTGTGACAGCTCTGGAGCCATTGCTCAGGCGAAAGAACCAAAGGCACACCAGCGGACGAAGCATATTCTGCACCGCTACCATCTCATCCGAAAAATTATGGATCGAGGTGACGTCGATCTTTAGAAGATCGACAGGAAGGAGAACCTGACTGACCCATTCACTAAAGCCATTATGGTGAAGGAATTCGACAACTACAAGTCGAAGATGGGTATTAGATACTGCACTAATTGGCTTTAGGCCAAGTGAGAGATTGTTGGGAATAGTGTCTCAAAGCCAATCGTCAGCCTGTTGATGGTTGTACTTATTTTTTATATTTATACATGAATTATGAATTAATAAAAATTATTTTGATATTTTTCATCACAAAATGTTTCATCTTCTAATGAACTCCTATGTTGTGGTGAAGTCCTTAGGACTATTTAGACTTGACAAAGGAGGACTCGTCGTTTAGTCCTTAAATCTGTTCGCGACCAAATGATACGTTGTTACCAAGGATGATAACGTTTACCAAGTATAGGTCGTTGTGTGCCATATAGGTTGGTTGTCCTCTTAACCAATGAGTGTGGAGATACTGGTATTGCATACAGGTGAGATATAAGGGTTAAGGTTGGTTGTCCTCTTAACCAATGTGACCGACTCCAGAGCTATTTCTGCTGTCAAGATTTGCTCCGATGGAATATGAGTATAAATATTCCTCCGACCTGAGACTGCCATGGTGACTTGCAAGCAACTCACTGCACTTAGGCACTGGACTACCTGAATTTCTAATTCAGTGATGGAAGGCTGATGGGTGTAGTCAAGTACTTGACTTGTCGGTGCATGTGTCAAAATGGGATTGACCACTCCAGTTTAGGAGCTGTATACAATCGTGTTTCAATTTAACAAAACTTTGGCCGAGGTAGTCTTTGTGAGGAGTCACAGGACTGTTTGAGTTGAGCACGATTCGGATGATCTGATCAGGGTTGACAGTTTAACCCTGAGTCGTCCTAAACACAGGGGTCAAAAGGATGAATTATACAGTAACCATATTCATGTAGGTTCTGAGTATTGCGATTGTGACTCTTCGACCTATCCGGACGTCGGGTACCATTACTAGATGGTCACTTCGATTAGTACAGAAATTGGTTCCTGTGCTACCGGCTTAGGTTCGAACCTGCGGAGTCACACATATTAGAAGTTCCTATCTGATCTGATGGCTGATGTAGAATCCTACATGTTTGAGACTCAGTGATCGAGAATCAAGATTCTCTGATCATGAGTTCCACACATTATGGGTACCGGGGTCAAGAGTCCCACTGGTTGGGACTTTTCGATTAGGGTTACATATCGATGAATTCTAATGCCCGATTGCCCATCGAATTTGGACTCAGTATTTATAAGAGGTTTAATTAGTGATTTGATCACTAATTAACTCAATTTGATTGAGTAATTATTTTTGGATCAAGTCCAATTGAATTGGATTCAGTTGGGTTTGACCCGATTAGGTTAAGAGTTGACCTAATCGTCAAGATGGTTTGGTCCCTGATTTGATCAGGGGTTGGGCTTAGTCAATTTCTGATTTGATTAGAATTTTATTGAGCTTAATTAAGCCTAATTATGTTGGGTTTAAATTGATCTAATTGGACCTAACTTATTTGGTTCAATTAGGTTGGTTTAAATAATTAAACCACCTTGACCCAATCTCCATGCGCCACCTCACTTCCATTGCACCCATTTGAATTCACGAGAAGGAACTTCTCATGAATTATTTTCTCATGCTAAGCCCTCTCCATGCCCCACTTTAATGTGCCATATGAATAGATAAGGATGATTGGTTGGCCATTCAAATTCAAAATAAAGTTTGAATTTGAATGGGCAATCAATCTTTGCACCTTATCCCTTTTTTTATGCCCCATTTATTACATGAGAAAAGATTTCTCATGAAATCACTCCATGCACAATTTAAGCCACGCCTCACGCCTTTAGTGGATAAGGGATGAGTTGGTGTCCATTTGAATTCAAAATTTGATTTAAATTCAAATGTGCAATTACTCATCTTTATCCTTTCTTTTGGATAAGACGTTTGACGTTGTTATAAAAGGAGGAGAAAAGTGGGGCGTGCAAGAAGAAAATTTTTGGAGAAAAATTTTGGGACGTGAGAAGTCTTGTGCATGAGAAGAAATTCCATATCTTTCCAAGAGAAAAAGAAAGAAAAGAAAGGAAAGTGGGTGCAAGGTTTTCGATGAGTTTCCTAGAGTTTTAGTCTGGGGTTCGGGAAGTGAGAAAGTGAGCTACGAGTGTCGTGAGCCCACAAAATCTAAGAAAAATCTTTAACATCCTCTCAAGCATGTCTGTTGATGATCCAGAGTATCTGAAGAATCGACAGACATCGATCGAAGGAGTTCGATCAGCATCGACTGTCAAAAGGACTCTACAACGAGCTAGCACTCGTGAGGAGTCGATCAGACAGAAAGGTTCGTGTGGACGATCCACAGAGGCCAGACACACTGTGTGGCTACATCGTAACGATCAGACTCTCCTGACGATGATCAGATTGCGGTGATCTACTACCCGCACAAAGGTATTGTGTTTTGAACACATTACAATAAAGTATTTATTGTTCAAATTTGAATTTCAAATTTAAATGCATACATGCTATATATCATATTTAGATCCTAGTGTAGGATAAATTCATATTAATTAATTAGATTAATTAATATTTTTTCACTATAAAATCATAATTTTAAAAAAATTTTAAAATTATCATTTTACCCCTGCACTGAATTTCAATCAGTCCTTGAAATTTGGTCCAGTCAATCTATGGGTGTCTAGTATTTTGGTCAGGGGGTTGGACGCAGACATATTTCTTGTAGAGAGTCAATAGTTTCTAGTTAGATTTTGTAATCAGACTTAACCAATTTATTTAAGAATTTTATTTTTAAATAAATTAGGCTCCCACTATTTTCTCAGATCCCTACACTCCCTAGGTAGAGATGTGAAAATCTCTGTGATTAGTGATTTCTAGTGGGTGGTGCGGTCTCACTGATTGGCTCACCACTTCACCTAACAGTTATTGGTGATGGGTCAACCGATGAGTGGACAACTCTTGTCCAATAATTCTTTAATCATGGTGCACCCAAAACCTGATGTTGCTCCTAGATTGATTTTGATGACTACAAAACAGTTGGAAGGGATACAAATAATTTTTATGTGAAAAAGACCTTATGCTCTACAGGGGCAAAATCATAATTTCATCAAAACTCTGATTTGATAGCATCATCGTGTAGAACAAATGATATGTAATCTATTGGTGAAAGTTTCATGATTTTTGGACTTATATTTTTGGAGTTATGAAGGTTTGAAGTTCATGAGTCGACTCATGAGTCAACTCATGAAACTATGAGCTGATTGGCACGCAAAGATTAGCCATGGCACGCTGGTTTTCTGGCTTGGCACGACCTGTGAGTCGACTCATGAGTCGACCCACAAGGCATGAGTCGACTCATGAGTCGACCTCTGCTGTTTTGGGCCAAGAAAATCCAGAAACCCAATCTCTGGACTTTGCAACAGAGGTCGACTCATGAGTCGACCCCTGAGGCATGAGTCGACTCATGAGTCGACTCATATGACGGGATTTGCCTGTAACGGCTAGTTTTTGGCCAGATTTGGTTGCTTTTTAATGCTGCTTTTTGTGCTCTAATGGCTCTTTTTCTGCCTAGTTTGTTTTCCCTTGTTTCTTAAGACTATAAAAGGTTTCAAAAGGTGGAAAACAAAAAGAAGAGAGATCCAAATATCCAAGAGGCATTCAAGTGATTTGAAAAGAGAAAAGCAAGAGCATTCAAGAGGGCATTCAAGTGCATTCAAGAGAGGTTTTCTCAAGCCAACTTCTCAACCTCATTCAAGAGCTCATTTAAAGCCTTCAAGAAGCCTTCAATCAAGCTCACCAACTCCTCAAGCATTTACTTCATCTCTCATCCACTTTGAGGAAATCCAAGAGGGGCTTCTTCATTTGAGTAAAGCGTATTTATTGTTATATTCGCTCACTTAAGGAGCTATTCTTGTACTTATTTGTCCTCTAAACTGATTTTATCTTGTGAGTAATTGTTTTTGTTTTGGAGGGTTTCCAAAACAAGGAAAGGTTGATCCGAACCTGAAATCGGAGTGTATTGGGTCGGCTTGTACCCGAGAAATAAGTGGACTAGCTTGGGATAGCTAGTGTCGGAGTTTCCGACGATTGTATTCGGGTTGAATACAAAGTATAGTGGATTGGAATTCCCAAGTAGGAGCTTGGGGAGTGGATGTAGGTGCAAGGTTGGCACCGAACCACTATAAATCATTGTGTTTGTGGCATGCTTTATTGTTTCTCTTTAATTCTCCATTATATCCTTGCATTCTTGTTTTAAGTAATTAATCTCAAACTAAAGTCTCTCTCCTCATTCATCAAGCTTTTGATATATTTTTTTCAAGTATTTAGTTAAGCCTAAAATTTTTAAAACCCAATTCACCTCCCTCTTGGGTTGCATAGCTGGGCAACAAGTGGTATCAGAGCCCGGTGCTCTAGCCCTTCTTTGATCTAACAATCAAAGAGCCAAAGATCTATGGCAACCCACGTCGGCACTTCTCTAGCCGAGGGGCAATCTACCAACCGACCTCCACTTTTCAATGGGTCTAATTACACCTATTGGAAAGCTCGGATGAAGATTTTCATACAAGCACTAGACTATGATATGTGGAGTATCATAGTGAACGGTCCACACACACCCATCAAGATAATAGATGGTGAGGAGTCAACCAAACCCGAAAGAGAATGGGATGAGGTTGATAAGAAATTGGCATAGTTAAATGCTAAAGCTATGAATGTTCTTTATTGTTCTCTTGATGCAAATGAATTTAATCGCATTTCTACCTGTGCATCTACTAAAGAAATATGGAATAGGTTAGAAGTAACCCATGAGGGAACAAATCAAGTAAAGGAGTCTAAAATTAACATGCTTGTACATAAATATGAGTTATTTAAAATGGAGCATGATGAGTCCATAACTGCTATGTTTACTTGCTTTACTGATATAATTAATGGTTTGAAGAGTCTTGGCAAATCTTATACTAACAGTGAGCTTGTAAGGAAGATTCTCAGGTCATTGCCAAGAACCTGAGAAGCCAAGGTGACTGCTATCCAAGAAGCAAAGGACTTGAACACTCTACCTCTAGAAGAGCTTCTTGGATCCTTGATGACTCACGAGCTTAGCATGAAGCAACATCAAGAGGATGAAGTCAAAAAGAAGAGAACCATTGCCCTCAATCCACAGCCTCTCCTGATGAAGAAACTGACGACACAGAAGATGAAGAACAAGATGAAAAAATGGCACTCATCACCCGAAGATTCAAGAAGTTCCTAAGAAAGAGGAAACAGGGGATGAGAAAGAGACTTTCACAAAAGGGGAACAAAGCAAAGAGAAAGAAAAAGATCAACCCCTTATATGCTATGAGTGCAAGAAGCCGGGGCATTTCAAATCCGAATGTCCACAATTGAAGAAAGGTCCCAAAAAGTTCAAAAAGAAGGCAATGATGGCCACATGGAGTGCGAGCGATGACTCAAGCTCCGATGAGGAGACCTCAACAAACAAGCCAACCTGTGCCTTATGGCACACGATAATGAGGTAATTTCTGAAACCCCTAGTGAATTTACTTTTGAAGAATTGCATGAAGCCTTCAATGATTTAATTGATGAATTGAAGAAACTAGGAATGAAAAACAAAGAACTAAAACTGAAAAATCAGTCTTTAGTAAAACAAGCAGAAAATCTTTCAATTGAAAAATCACTTTGCTTCAAGAGAACCAAAGCCTAAAGAATGATATTAATAAGCTGAAACCTATAGTAGATAAATTCACCTTAAGTTCAAACAAACTAAATATGATTCTTGAAAATCAAAAGGCCGTATATGATAAGGCCGGACTTGGCTATAACCCCTTAAAGAAACAAAAATTTCTGAAAAATATTTATGTAAATTATTCAAGTAACAAGCCTACCAATACTACTTGTTTTAAATGTGGTAGAATAGGACATAAATCTTACACTTGTGCAAACATAACCGTAAAGAAAATATGGGTTCCAAAAGGAACATCTTGACTAACCAAAAAGGATCCAAGAAAGCTTGGGTACCTAAAACAAAAACTTGATATTTGTTTGCAGGTGTGTCTAGCATCCCATGGAGAAAACAGGAAATGGTATCTGGACAGTGGATGCTCGAGACACATGACTGGTGATGAATCACAATTCATCACGCTTGATGCTAGGGATGGAGGGATGGTCACCTTTGGAGATAATGGCAAAGGAAAGATCATCGGGATAGGTAACATTGGTATCACTCCCTCCAAATATATTGAAAATGTTTTGTTAGTTAAAGGTTTAAAGCATAACTTACTTAGCATTAGTCAATTTTGTGATAAAGGGTATAAAGTAGTTTTTGAATCATCTGTTTGTATTGTGACTAGTCCTATTAATGATGGCATCAAATTTATAGGACATAGACATGGCAATGTTTATATGGTAGATCTAAATGATTTAGCCAAATTAGACATGCAATGCCTAGTATCCTTAAATGCTAAAGTTAATGAGACTAGTTGGCTTTGGCATCGTAGACTTGCTCACATTAGCATGCATTCTCTTTCAAAATTAATTAAGAAAGAATTAGTTCATGGCTTGCCTAAACTGAATTTTGAAAAAGATAGGATTTGTGATGCATGTCAATTAGGTAAGCAAACTAGAGTTTCATTTAAATCCAAAAATATTGTTTCAACTTCTAGACCATTAGAGCTTTTGCATATGGATTTATTTGGACCAACTAGAACCACAAGTCTAGGAGGAAAACGATATGGTTTTGTAATAATAGATGATTATTCATGTTTTACTTGGGTTTTCTTTTTGGCACACAAAGATGAAACTTTTCATATTTTCACTAAATTTCATCGAAAAGTCACTAATGAAAAAGGATTTTCAATTCAAAATATTAGAAGTGACCATGGAACTGAATTTGAAAATCAAGACTTTGAAAAATTTTGTGATGAGAATGGAATCGGCCATAACTTCTCTGCTCCTAGAACACCCCAACAAAATGGGGTAGTTGAAAGGAAAAACAGAACCTTAGAAGAAATGGCCCGTACCATGCTTTGTGAAAGCAACCTTCCAAGATATTTTTGGGCGGAAGCTATTAACACAGCATGTTACATTCTAAATCGTGCTTTAATTAGACAATTTTTTAAGAAAACCCCCTATGAACTTTGGAAAGGAAGAAAACCAAATATTGCATATTTTCATGTTTTTGGTTGCCGATGTTTTGTATTAAATAATGGCAAGGAAAGACTTGGTAAATTTGATGCAAAATCAGATGAAGCAATCTTTCTGGGTTACTCCTCTACTAGTAAAGCTTTTAGAGTTTTTAATAAAAGAACTTTAGTAGTTGAGGAGTCCATTCATGTTGTCTTTGATGAATCTAACGATCTTCCTTCAAGGAAGAATGAGGGTGTTGATGATGCAGATCCATTAATAGAAGGTATGAAGGAGATCACTCTGAAAGATTCAGCCACTCCAGAGGACAAGGAACAAGAAGACAAACAAGATGAGATAGGTGAGGAATTCAAGAACAACCTCAAGGTACAAATGACCTACCCAAGGAATGGAGGTATGTTCACAACCACCCTAAGGAGTTAATTATTGGTGATCCTATGCATGGTGTAAAAACTCGCTCTTCACTTAGAATGTGTTTAATCATTGTGCTTTTGTATCTCATTTTGAACCTAAAACTATTGAAGAAGCTGAAAAAGATCATAATTGGATTAATGCAATGCAAGAGGAACTTAATCAATTTGAAAGAAATAATGTTTGGACTTTGGTTTCAAGACCTAAAAACTGTTCAATAATTGGCACAAAATGGGTCTTTAGAAACAAATTAGATGAGCATGGTAATGTAATTAGAAATAAAGCAAGATTGGTTGCTAAAGGATATAATCAAGAAGAAGGGATTGATTTTGATGAAACCTTTGCACCAGTAGCTAGATTAGAAGCCATTAGACTTCTACTTGCATATGCTTGCTTTATGAAATTCAAATTGTTTCAAATGGATGTTAAAAGTGTATTTTTAAATGGATTTATTGCTGAAGAAGTTTATGTAGAACAACCCCCTGGATTTGAAAATCATGCCTTTCCTAATCATGTCTTTAAATTAAATAAGGCATTATATGGATTAAAACAAGCACCTAGAGCATGGTATGATAGACTAAGCAAATTTTTACTAAGTAATGGTTTTTCAAGAGGTAATGTAGATACAACCCTCTTTATCAAAAGAAATCAAAATGATATGTTAGTTATACAAATTTATGTTGATGACATAATTTTTGGGTCTACTAATGAATCCCTTTGTCAAGACTTTGCTAAGCTTATGCAGGGGGAGTTCGAGATGAGCATGATGGGAGAACTCACCTTCTTCCTCGGACTCCAGATCAAACAATCAAAAGAGGAATCTCCATCACCCAAAGCAAGTACACCAAGGAACTACTCAAAAGATTTGGAATGGAGAACTCCAAACCCATTGGCACACCAATGAGTCCCTCATGTAAGCTTGACAAGGATGATGAAGGTAAATGTGTAGACTTAAAATACTATAGAGGTATGATTGGATCATTATTATATTTAACTGCAAGTAGGCCTGATATCATGTTTAGTGTTTGTTTATGTGCTAGATATCAATCTAATCCTAAAGAATCTCATTTGAATGCTGTTAAAAGAATCCTTAGATACTTAAATGGTACTCAAACTTTAGGGTTATGGTATCTAAGGACTCACAAATAGATTTATTAGGATATTCTGATGCTGACTTTGCTGGATGTAAACTAGATAGAAAAAGCACAAGTGGAACTTGTCAATTTCTTGGAGTTAACCTAATCTCATGGTTTAGCAAGAAACAAAATTCGGTAGCACTGTCTACGGCTGAGGCGAATACATTGCAGCCGGAAGTTGTTGTGCTCAAATCTTGTGGATTAAGCAACAACTCGAAGACTTTGGAATTAAACTTAATGAAACACCAATAAGATGTGACAACACAAGTGCCATAAATCTATCTAAAAATCCTATTCAACACTCAAGATCCAAACATATTGAAATAAGACATCACTTCATAAGAGAACATGTTCAAAACAAAAATATAATTCTTGAATATGTTTGCACCGAAAATCAATTAGCTGATATCTTTACAAAGGCCCTTAGTGAGGATAGATTCTGTGAAATTAGGAGAAATCTAGGAATTCTTGATCCATTTGCCTAATTAATTTTCAAATTCCAATGATTTATGGTCAAAATTTCCTAAGAGCTCAATTTCCAACACCTTTCTTGGTCCCAAAAGCTCAAGTTTTTCATTCTAAAAACTCATCTTAGAGCTAAACTCCTTCTCCCCAAATTTCAAATTTTTCTGGAATTTATTCACATTTTTTTGATTTTCTGAACTTCATGAGTCGACTCATGAGTCGACTCAATGGCAAACTTGTAATTCCCAGCAACTTCCAACGGGCTGAAGGGTTTATATCTTGAATTACTGTTCGTGAGCCGACCCTCACGCTCGTCTTCCTCCTTCCGAAATCCATTCTCCCTTCTCCCATTTGCTCCATTTCCAAGGCTTGAGCTAGTGGAACTCCTCCCGCCTCCTCTCCACCGCAAATAGCCACTCGGGGAAAGGTTCTTTTGTGACCTCTTCCCTTGTTCTTCACGGTTGGAGCGTGCCCTAGCACTCCACCGTCCCTCTCAAATCCACTCATTCTCTTCTCCAAAACCTCAAATCACTCTCTTGTGATCCTTCCTCCACTCCTTCACTTGCTCCTCAAGTCTCCTCGCCTGCTATTGAAGAGGGTATGGCACCAAAAATGAAACTTCCCCAAAGGAGAAAGTCTGTCCGAGAACTTGAAGAAAGTGTCAGAAGGAAAAGGCAAGCGGCACAGTCCTCCTCTGCTTCCGTTCCAGCTCAGTTCAAGGTCCTTCACAGTCTTCTCAAACTCCCAGTAAGAACCCTCTCTCAGATAGAAAAGTAGAAATCGGGAAAAACATTGACTTCCGGTTCTTCGAAAGTGAGGGATTTTCTTTAGCAAGTAAGATCAAAAATCAGGGATGGAGCTTTTACTGTTCTCTCAAAGAAGTCACCTTTGTTGACCTTGTTAGGGAGTTTTATCAGAATCTTATTTATGGAAATGGGTCTGTAACTTCAACTGTGAAAGGGATTGATATCTGTCTGGATCCTGTCATTTTAGGGAGATTTTACACTTACCTAGTGAAGGTTATGCATACATGGAACTCCCCGTGAAAGAAGAAGGTATAAGTGTTATACTTGGAGGAACCTACCAAGGGAATTTGAATAAACTAGAGGCCAAGATTTTACTTATAGAAATGAGAATCTTACATCAAATGGTCACCAAACTTTTCTTCCCTAGGAGTGGTAGGCACGATCTTCTGTCAGGCAGGGACATATGCATTATGTTTCACATTATCACAGAACCCCCCTAAACCTCCCGGCACTTATGATTGAGGCCATGAGAGAAACTCTGAACAGATCTAAGGCACATTTGCCTTATGGTATGGCCCTGACTAGAATTTTTAGGAGGTTTGGAGTTAGTTGTGAGGGGGAGGCTCCCACCAAACTGTCTCATGTTGATACCTTCAACCTACACACCTTGCATCGAATGGGGTTCACAAAAAGTGGTGGTGGTTGGATAAGGGGAGCTGAGGAAAGAACAGAAGAAAGAGCAGAAGAGAGAGCAGAAGAAAGAGCTGAGGATACAGCAGGAGTCAGAGCTGAAGAAGAAGAAGGTCCATCATCTCCTGTTCATGACTTCAGGGCAGCTTCACCAGATATACAGTTCTTTCCGGATCCAGAGGCTGGCCCTTCTGAGTTTACCAGGATACCCACACCTGTGCATCAGCCAGAGAGCAGAGCACCTCCGCAGAGTTCACACTGTCCGATTATCAGATTGAGCGGATTGCACAGCGTATGGTCTCTTTGATGTCGGTTCAGATGAGCAGTACTTCATTTATACCAGGGGATACTTCTGCTGATCAGACTTTGACTCCCCACATCTCCACAGTATATCAGATGATGGCAGATCAGTCCATGAGGATTCAGCAGCTTGAGGACACTGTTCTGAGATTGACTGGCAGAGTTCTCGAGTTACAGGGGCAGGTCTTCGATTTGGCACACCCTCAGCCTCAGGAGTCTTCGATTGAGGTCACTGATCTCACTGCAGAGGCCGCAGACTCAGAGGAGCTCTTGAGGGCGGTTATGAGTTACTGAGGAAGGAGATCAGAGGATCAAGTGAGCAAGCTACTACTCAGTTCACTGCACTTCTCCAGCTGTCTCCAGGGCACTGACTGTACTTGACTCCATCAGACTTACCCTTTCAGTTCAGTCCCTAGCTTCTCAGCGTTCTCAGCCACCCAGTTCTCCCGTTCGCCTGCTCGTGCCAGTTCTTCCTCTCGTGCCAGAGGCAGACGGGGTCGAGGACGCATCTCAGATCCAGATCCATCTGATCCTTATCACATTTCTGATGATTCTGATCATTGATCATTTCTAGATCCTAGGTCTTAGTGTTTAGTCCTCTCTAGGATCTGTATTTTTGGGGCCATGTATTGACATGAGCTAGTTGACTTTGTATGTTACTTTTTATGTTACAATCTATGTACTGAAACAATTATGGCTTTACCTTTGGAATGATGATTATCTTACTTTGGTCATATATTCTCTTTTGTGAAATATTGTCTTCTCTTTATGGCATTATCATTTTATGATTGCTGTTAATAGTTGCTTCATTAAGGGGGAGCAAACCCTACAAGAGGAAAAATTAAAGAATGCTTCAGAAAAAGGACTTAACCTTGTTTGATGATGTCAAAAAGGGGAGAAATTAAACACAAAGAAATCCATCAAAAGCAAACACTACAAATTATGAGAAATTAATACATTGACAATTTTAAGTACAAATGCTAAATATAAGTACAAATGCTAAATATACTGCAAATAAGTACCTTTTAAAATTACTCATACTCTGATTTGCTGTAAACCATTGAATATGCTTTGATAGGCTTTCAAATTCCAAACCCACTCTGATATATTGAATACATTGCTCTAATACTTTGATAATTTTTTTTACTACTCCGATACATTACTCAATTTTACTCTGATACATTGAAAAACTATTTTTATTACTCTGATACTTTGCAAAATTTTTCTCTGATACTTTGTAAAATTATTTTCCCTACACTGATACATTGCAGGATTTTCATTTCTCTTGCTCTGATACATCTTAAACTTAAATGATCTAATACTCTTTCCAAATCAACTATTCAATATGCTTTGGCACACATGACTAGTTTTGAGAATTGAGAAAATTTTTTCCAAATACAGTTTGCTCTGATAATAAAATCAAATTTTCTGCTCTAACACCAAAATAATTATCCAATGAGCATATCTTCCAATCTTTAAACAAATGGACAAACTATTTATGCATATAACCATTTGTTTCACATGCCAAAAGAATCATACTCTTTTCAAGCATATGCACCTAAAATGCAATCTGTTGAAATTCATGATTCAGAAAAATGCTTTTGTTCAAATATTTTGTCATCATCAAAAAGGGGGAGATTGTTGCTCCTAGATTGATTTTGATGACTACAAAACAGTTGGAAGGGATACAAATAATTTTTATGTGAAAAAGACCTTATGCTCTACAGGGGCAAAATCATAATTTCATCAAAACTCTGATTTGATAGCATCATCGTGTAGAAAAATGATATGTAATCTATTGGTGAAAGTTTCATGGTTTTTGGATTTATATTTTTGGAGTTATGAAGGTTTGAAGTTCATGAGTCGACTCATGAGTCAACTCATGAAACTATGAGCTGATTGGCACGCAAAGATTAGCCATGGCACGCTGGTTTTCTGGCTTGGCACGACCTGTGAGTCGACTCATGAGTCGACCCACAAGGCATGAGTCGACTCATGAGTCGACCTCTGCTGTTTTGGGCCAAGAAAATTCAGAAACCCAATCTCTGGACTTTGCAACAGAGGTCGACTCATGAGTCGACCCCTGAGGCATGAGTCGACTCATGAGTCGACTCATATGACGGGATTTGCCTGTAACAGCTAGTTTTTGGCCAGATTTGGTTGCTTTTTAATGCTGCTTTTTGTGCTCTAACGGCTCTTTTTCTGCCTAGTTTGTTTTTCTTGTTTCTTAAGACTATAAAAGGTTTCAAAAGGTGGAAAACAAAAAGAAGAGAGATCCAAATATCCAAGAGGCATTCAAGTGATTTGAAAAGAGAAAAGCAAGAGCATTCAAGAGGGCATTCAAGTGCATTCAAGAGAGGTTTTCTCAAGCCAACTTCTCAACCTCATTCAAGAGCTCATTTAAAGCCTTCAAGAAGCCTTCAATCAAGCTCACCAACTCCTCAAGCATTTACTTCATCTCTCATCCACTTTGAGGAAATCCAAGAGGGGCTTCTTCATTTGAGTAAAGCGTATTTATTGTTATATTCGCTCACTTAAGGAGCTATTCTTGTACTTATTTGTCCTCTAAATTGATTTTATCTTGTGAGTAATTGTTTTTGTTTTGGAGGGTTTCCAAAATAAGGAAAGATTGATCCGAACCTGAAATCGGAGTGTATTGGGTCGGCTTGTACCCAGAAACAAGTGGACTAGCTTGGGATAGCTAGTGTCGGAGTTTCCGACGATTGTATTCGGGTTGAATACAAAGTATAGTGGATTGGAATTCCCAAGTAGGAGCTTGGGAAGTGGATGTAGGTGTAAGGTTGGCACCGAACCACTATAAATCATTGTGTTTGTGGCATGCTTTATTGTTTCTCTTTAATTCTCCATTATATCCTTGCATTCTTGTTTTAAGTAATTAATCTCAAACTAAAGTCTCTCTCCTCATTCATCAAGCTTTTGATATATTTCTTTTCAAGTATTTAGTTAAGCCTAAAATTTTTAAAACCCAATTCACCCCCCCTCTTGGGTTGCATAGCTGGGCAACACCTGATCTCTAATTCATGAAGCTCACCGTGCCCGAAATATTGCTCCAATCCTTAGTTAAGTCAGACCCACCATTTGCATGAATTAGATTCCTGATTGGGTCCCTCACTGTATTCGAAATATTGAGCACAACCCATCCTCTAATCCGTAGCATCCAATACTTAATAGACATGGTTGCGTCTTTCCGGTGCAACTGAGCCACTGTAACCAGTCGAGAACAATCAACCTCGAGAAGGGCCCGCACATCCACAATGGTGGAAGACCTTAGACTTAATGTTTTCTTAGGGAAATTTGATTTAGGTCTTATTAAACTTGACTTGACATAGTCATAACAATTATGACTAACCTAGTGGCATGGGTTAGCTCGAATTGTTAACCACCT
The DNA here is from genome assembly GCF_000442705.2 of Elaeis guineensis. Classification (NCBI taxonomy): domain Eukaryota; kingdom Viridiplantae; phylum Streptophyta; class Magnoliopsida; order Arecales; family Arecaceae; genus Elaeis; species Elaeis guineensis. The sequence goes on from NC_025997.2 coordinate 83,267,371, forward strand.
CAAATCAGAACTGGATAGATACATATGGCCAGGTAAGTGAGATCGGTGGAAGGGATATGCCATTAACTTGATAAGAACGTATTCGAGTCGAGTAGCTCTCAATTAAAAATCAGTCGATCGCATCTGCCCAACTTACCTTAGATACCAAATTATCGAACCAGAACCAATTGGGTTAGTCTACAATCCAGGCTCTAACCACTGAGCCAAATTAGGTCTTAACTTGATCGAGTCACATATGAATGTGATTCAATCTTGATCTAGACTTAATCCTATTAGACTGGTCAATTATTAGCTTTCATGATTCCACCTAACCAACTTTTGATTCGATTTGATCAACCGCTAGACCTAATTGAGCTACCCAAGCCCGAACCCAATTTTATGAAAATGACTTAGATCTGAAATTCTCAATTTTAGATCTAATTTAATTTTATAAGCTTAATTCATTAATTAAGTCTTGGGTTCATAAATAAAATATGTAAAATAAATCCTAGGGTTTCAAGATCTAGGATTTTGTAGAAAAGTAAATTTTGATTTCTGATTAAGGATGAACGTGCAGCACCCCTACACGCCATAAGAACATCCCATTGAATGAGAGGAGAGGGTCTTAAACCTTACTTTGTTCTCATGATCGGACGGCCATGAGGAACACCTTAATCAAAAATATCAATTTAACTACAAAACTAGTTAGATCTAAGTTACATATCATATATATAATTTCATATCTAACTTATACATGCTTTGCATACATCTCATGTATTAAAATCTGATCTAATTAGCATGCTTTCAGATCTGATACATCATATATAATATCTAAAAAATATGATTTAAATTGAACTATTCAATATAAAATCTATTCTAGACAGTTATTAGAACAATTTTACAACTAGTCTAGACATACAACAGATCAATCTTATGTGTTAATTAAATTTTTATTTTCTATTTTTTGATCTAAATATAATATTTATAATATCAAAAAATAAAAGAATAAATTAGATCTAATTTATATTTTAATCATATTAAAATATAAAACTATAAGACTATTTATAGATTAAACTACTCCTAATCTAGTCATGCATCTCATACATGTTAGATCTACTTAGATTTAATTTTAAATTTTTTTGATTTTAGATCCTATCACATCTAATGTGACATCTAAAATTTATTAATATTAGATAAATAAAAATAAAAATTAGATCTAAAATAGAGCCATCAATCTGGCTCTGATACCAGTTGAAGAAAAAATCAGCTTTTTCCTTGTAGGATCTTCCAGATCTAATGAGATCTGAGGTGGAATATTTCAAAAAAAAATATCCTACTATATTTCAAATCTAAGATCTATTAGACTTAATTTCTATTATCTAATATTAAATCTAAAATTAAATCTAAAAATATGAGGAATAGAGAAATACCTCTAGGGTAACTAGATTACCCTGTAGATGATTGCAGCAATGCTCGAGGTTCTAAAATAGCCATGCAGTCATCTGACTGTTGGGAAATGTGTCCCAAAAAGTCAATCGTCAAGCTGTTGACGGTTGAGCAACCAAGTATTGTAATTGATTTGTTAATAAATAAAATATATTTGGCATCTTCATCATAAGCTTTCATCTTCTAATGAACTCCGTTGTTATGATGAAGTCCTTAGGACTATTTAGATTCGATAAAGAGAGGATTTATCGATTAGTCCTTAAAACTGTTCACGATCAAATGATAGGCTGTTAATAAGGACGACAGCTTCTATCGAGCATAGGTCGCTGTAGGCCATATGGGTTGGTTGTCCTCTTAACCAAAGAGTGTGGAGACACTAGTATGGCATACAGGTGAGATGTAAGGGTACATCGTCATTGAATATGACCAACTCCAGAGCATTCTACTGTCGAGAATGTCTCTGATGGGATATAGGTATAAGTGTCCCTTAGACTTGAGATCACCTCAGTGACTTGCAAGCAACTCACTGTGCTTTGGTACTGGACTAACTGAATTTCTAATTCAGGGACGGAAGGCTTCTGGGCACAGTCAAGTACTTGCGAAGTCAGAGTATGATCGAGATGGGATTGACCACTCCAAGAGTTGGAGAAGAATGAGTCACTGTATTTCAATTTAGCAAAACCTTGGCCAGGGTAATCCATCAGATGGATTTGATATTTTGAAATACAATGTGGACAACCTGATCAGAGTTGACAGTTGAGCTCTGGGGTATCCTATGATCATTTTGGTCAAGGGGATGAATTATATGAAAACTATATCCGCATGGGTTCTAAGGATGTTGTTCTACACATTCGACCTATCCGGACGTCGGGTACCATTGCTAGATGGTCACTTCGATTGGTATAGGAATTTATTTCTATGCTACCGGCTTAGGTTCGGACCTATGAGGTCACACACATTAGAGTTCATGATCCGATCGGATGGTTGATCAACGATTAAGAATCATTATAGGGTTAAATAATCAATACGATTGACATTTAACCCAGTGCAAGTGTTGCAGGAGGATCGATTAGCAATTTGATTGTTAATTGGCTTAATTTGATTAAGCCAATGGACTGAGATTAAGTCTAATTAAATATGATTTAATTAGATTTAGTTTGGGCTTGATTGGATCAAGTCCAATTGGTTTATTGGATAAGCCAAGTGCAAGGAAAAAACTAGTCCTAGTTCAACTAGGACTTGGGTCAATCTAATTTCTAATTTGATTAGAAAATTAAATCAGATTTAAATCTAATTTAATCTGATTAAATTAGGTTCTTAATTAGGTTAAGACCTATTTTAATTGGGTTGATCTAATTTTGATTTGATTTGGTTTGGGAAACCAAATTAAAACAAGTTATGAGACAGAATCCTAGTAGGACTAGGATTCCACCTTGCGCCACATAAACCTTCTCCACGCCCTCTCTCTTATTCAATGCCAATCTCCACTTATTTTGTGCAACAAAAGCCCTCTCCCAGATCTCTCCCACGTTCACAAAAGGTCTCCTCTCTTCTTTCTTACATGGAAGGTGATTTGGATCAAATCTAAAAGGAATAAGTTTGGATTTCGAATTCTATGAGATAGAGTTTTAGAAATCCAAAACTCTTTCAATTTTGCACCGAATTTATCCAAATTTTTTTTGAAATTTTCATGGCTTTTAGGGTTTATATTGTACACCCTTTTCTGATGATCCATGCACGAAAATATGGAGGAGGTGCTCAAGAGTTGGGCGTCCCTTAACTTGCCATGTTTGGATAAGCCTTGACTAGGTGTTTGACCTAGACAAGGACTCTATCATATCTCTCTATATAAGACGAGTTTCTTTATGAAATTTTAAGAGGAGATAGATATTTGAGAGACCTTTCTTCCACCCAAAAATCAGAGAGAAATACCTTTGGGTCGTGGAGATATAAAAGATGCAAGTTTGGGCATTTAGAGAGAAAAACGTGAAGAAGAAGAGGGTCTTCTTCTAGGGTTTTTATTTTCATATCTTTCCTCCTTCCATCTTGCGTTTCCTGAGTGTGTCTCAGATCTGAAACTTCTCCTTCTACTTTTCATCTTTGGAAGAGTCCAAATCAAGAAGAAGGAGGCACCTGATCAACCATCAAAGAAGGATCAGCGCAGTACTAGCATACTGTGTTGATTTCCTAAAGCAGGACTTCTGATCGAGATTCGTGGGCTCGTGTGGACGACTCCTAGAGGCCGGACGCGTGTGCGGCTTGCAACATCATCCTTAAGCCCGGATCAGCGAGGTTAGAGCATCTAACTTGCAAGGTAATAGATCTGATCTATTATTTAATACATACATTAGATGTAGCTAGCATAGAAACATGTTGATATGATCAACATGTAGTTCATACTATATTTATATATATTTTAATTTTTGATTTAATGTTATGTAATAATCATGTAATAAGATCTTAGATCTAGAGATTTTCTGATCTTAGAAAATAAATTTTGATTTATTTTAGTCTTCCGCTGTATGATCTTGAAAAAGTTTCAAGATCTAACCCTGAAACCCTAGATCTGGTTCCTACAATTGGTATCAGAGCCTAGGTTCTTTACTACATGATTATTTATACATGCTTAGATTATTTTTTAGATTAGATCTAATTTATAATCTGATTATTAAATCTAAAATTAAAATTTTAGATCAATCACAAACTGCAAGGTTGTCCTGCTGTAAGGTTTACCCCTTACAGTGCAAAGGTTGTCCTAGTTTGTGTAGATCTATCTTTAATCATAAATTTGTTAGATATGATCTAGATTAAATTTATGATTTAATAGATTTAAAAGATGTTTAAATCTGAAATAAAATCTCTTTGTTAATAATTTTTATGCAAAGAAATTATTTAAAGTTGAAATTGTTTCAATTACATGAACCTGTTTAGATTAGATCTAAAGTAGTTTCATGTTTATTTCACTTGCATCTTGATTATGAATCAAACATGCAATATGATTGGTAGAATCATATTATAAAATTGTTTTACAAATATGAAAATAATTTTTTGAAAAGCCGAACCCAACCCTCAGCCCAAAACTTAATTAAGAATTAAGAAGTTGTTTGATTAGGTTCTAGGATTATGAATTGAAGAACCTAAGACACAAATCATAACACATTGGGTTAATGGGTTAGTGGAAATTAGGTCCATTAATTGGGTTAGACCTATGGTTAGATTAAAGATGGACTTAATTAGAGAATTGACTAAATCTAATCAATTGTTGTCTTAGATTAGGTCAAGGATTCTCTAGATCAATTACAATAGTTGTAGTTGGTCAAGTCCATGTCTTTAACGAGAACCAAATGGACTTGATTCTTGGCTAAGCGGTCTAGCACGAACTGTTAGGTTGATCTAATCGAAACTAATTAAACCAGTTGGTGTCTAAGGTAAACCAGACCGGTGGTTTTTAATTGGGAGCCCGCTTACCTGGCCATTCATGATGGTGTCTAAGGCAAGTTTTGGCAGACCCTCCCACTGATCGAACTTACCTGGCCTCTTGGTGAAATTATGTTTTGATCGGATCACTTGACTATTCGAGCTGACCCATGTCAGCTAGGTAAATCAGTGTGACTGATTTAGGTGCTCCTAGACCAGCCCTTTTAATGGTCTCCCTTAAGCTGACTTGGTGAAGTCAGTGGGAGGATCATGATAAGCTGGTTCATCTGACCTCATCCTCTATATTATATAATCCTCTAAAATTATTAGGTCCTTAAAATGATAAAGTTATGAAGATAACTGAGTCATAGCCTCCCATTAAGGTGTTTGATAATGAGTCCATGAACTCAATAATCATTGCAGACCCAAAGGCCTGGTGCTTGTTGACTAATGGAATTATCACTCATCATATGACGACTTGGAAGTATCTCTCTAATAGTGGTTAGGTGAGCCAACCAAAGTTGGGCTTAATCATTCGTTGGTTAGATACACCAAGTATGATCATGTTAATGGTTGGACCTAACTGGATCCTTACAGTGGAGGCCAAAGCCTACTGATTAGGTTTCTGGGGCAAAATTAAAATTACTAGAAATTGTTTAGAGAAACAATTGGTTATGAACCTACCCTTAGATGTACATGGGTTGGCCAACCAAAGTTGGACTTGTGTGCAGTCTAAGTGGATTTTAGTACCCGCTAAGGAATTAGGGTAATTCCTCGAATTGAAGGTAGAGGCTACCAATTCGAATAAAATAGTGAGAGAAACCTTTTGATTAAAGTCCAAATCTTTAGGTTTAATGAATCAATTACTAATTAGGTTATGGTTCTCCTTTGTGCAAATATGGCCACTTCCCTATCGCTCCGATCATTGTTGGACAATGATAAGTTGGTGGGACCCAACTTCGGTAGCTGGTACCGAAAGTTGAAGATAGTCCTGGAGCATGAACGGATCCTATATGTGATAATGGATCCTGCACCTGAGGAGCCAGCTGTCAATGCACGTGGAACAGTTAGAGACACTTACCAGAAGTGGCTCAGTGACCGGACCACGGTGCGCTGTATCATGCTGGCTGCTATCATGAGCGACGAGTTCAGTCGCAGATTCGAGACGGCTCAGCCAAAGGACATGCTTCAAGTGTTGGAGGATACCTTTGGCACACCCGATGACGTAGAGAGGCACAAGACTAGTTGTGCCATCTTCAACGCCAAAATACGGGATGGAGTCTCTATCACTGATCATGTATTGTACATGATCGAGCTGATGGAACGATTGAGCAAGCTCGGCTTTCCCTTGCATGAGCAGCTTGGGAAAGATGCAATACTGAACTCGCTGCCCAAGTCTTGTCTCCCATTCCTCACTCATTATAGAATGACAAAGCCTGAAGTAAACTACCATGGGTTAATGGGGTTGCTTCAGAACTTTGAGAAGGATCACCAACTCCTCAAGGAGTCGGTGAACTCAGTGAACTCAGTGGGAGGTTCATCTTTTGGTTCTCGACCCTTTGAGAAAGGAAGAAGAACAAGAAGAAGAAAGTGAAGAAGGTGCAAGTTCAGGCTGGGACATCAGTGCAGAGCCAGACCAAAAAGATCAAGCCTGATAAGAGTCTATTCTACTGGCAAGTACCCTAGATTAGATAGTGTGTCAGATATCTACTTATGGCACTGTAGGCTAGGTCATATAAACAAGAACAGAATAAACAGGTTGACTCAAGAGAAAATCCTCGAAGTCAGTGATTGTGAATCACTTCCAACCTGTGAGTCCTGTCTTCTTGGTAAAATGACCAAGTCACCTTTTACTAGAAAAGGTGAGAGAGCTACTGAGCTCTTGAGCCCAGTACATACTGATGTATGTGGGCCCATGAGCACCAGTGCTAGAGGTGGATATTTCTACTTCATAACTTTCACGGATGACCTATCTCGATATGGATATGTCTATCTGATGAAACATAAGTCGGATTCATTTGAAATGTTCAAACGATTCTGAAGTGAAGTAGAAAAATAAACTGGGAAGAGTATTAAAACTCTTCGATCTGATCGAGGAGGAGAATACCTTTCTAGTGATTTTTCACATATCTAGGAGAGAATAAGATTCTCTCTCAATGGACTCCTCCAGGAACACCACAGCATAATGGTGTGTTGCATAATGGTGTGTTTGAAAGGAGGAATCGGACTTTGTTAGACATGGTCCGATCCATGATGGGTTTTTGCTAGCTTGCTGATATCCTTCTGGGGATATGCACTCGAATCGGCTTGTTATCTGTTAAATAGGATTTCAAGTAAGTCTGTAATTAAGACTCCATATGAGATATGGACGGAACGTAAGCCAGCACTTTCACACCTTAGGGTCTGGGGGTGCCCGGCCTATGTCAAACGATTAGTCACAGACAAATTTGGACCTAGATCTGACAAATGCTCATTCATAGGGTACCCCAAAGAGACAAAAGGATATTTTTTCTACCATGCTGATGAACAAAAGGTGTTCGTCAGCCTTAAGGCAATCTTTTTAGAAAAGGAGTTCTTGGTGAAGGAACCGTTGCCTCTAAGGTTGAACTTGATGAAGTTCAACAGGTAGAAGGACCGACACCAATAGCTGAACCTGAGTCGGATATGATTAGATCAGATCTGGAGCCCAATATACCTGCACCATTAAGGCGATCTGGTAGAGTACCGCGTCAGCCGGACAGATACTATGGTTTCTTGGTCTGGGACGGTAATCCCATCGAAATTGATGAGAATAATGAGGATCCGATCACCTATATGGATGCAATGCAGAGACCTGATTCCGAGAAATGGCTTGAAGCCATGAAATCCGAAATGAAATCCATGAAGGTCAACGATGTATGGACATTGGTTGACCCACCTGAAGGGGTTAAACCCATTGGGTGTAAATGGGTCTTCAAAAGGAAGAGGGGCACAGACGGAAAGGTGGAGACCTATAAAGCCCGTCTGGTTGCCAAGGGGTATCGTCAACGTTATGGTATTGACTATGACGAGACATTTTTCCCTGTGGCAATGCTCAAATCTATTCGGATAATGCTTGCAATAGCTGCCCATCTGGATTATGAGATCTGGCAGATGGATGTAAAGACAGCTTTCCTGAATGGAGAGCTGACTGAAGAGGTGTATATGATACAACCTGAAGGGTTTACATCCACAGATGAGTCCAAGGTGTGCAAGCTTCAGAGATCCATTTATGGATTGAAGCAAGCTTCTCGGAGTTGGAACATGCATTTTGATAAGGTGATCAAAATGTATGGCTTCATTAAGAATGGAGAAGAGCCCTGCATCTATAAATGGGCAAATGGTCCAGTTGTGGTATTCCTTGTCTTGTACGTGGATGACATTCTCTTAATCGAAAATGACATCCCCGTACTACAGGGAATAAAAGTTTGGTTGTCATCACAATTCTCCATGAAGGACTTGGGTGAAGCATCCCACATCATAGGGATGAAGATCTATAGGGATAGATCTAAAAGGATGCTTGGGTTATCCCAATCCATGTACATAGACACTGTGCTGAAGAGGTTCAGTATGGAGAATTCCAAGAAGGGCTATCTACCGATAGGCCATGGAATTTCTCTCTCTAAGAAGGATTGTCCGACAACTCCTGAAGAGAGAGAGCGTATGAGTAGAGTCCCATATGCTTCAGCCGTGGGATCTATCATGTACGCCATGACATGTACAAGACCAGATGTGACATACTCACTAGGAGTAGTGAGTAGATACCAATCTGATCCTGGAGAAAATCACTAGAAAGTGGTTAAAGCCATCCTTAAGTATTTGAGAAATACTAAGGACCAATGGTTGGTTTATGGCGAGTCAGATCTGAAACTTGTGGGGTTCACAGACTCCAGCTTCCAATCTGACCAAGATGACAGCAGGAGAGTGTCGGATTATATCTTTACTCTGAATGGTGGAGCCATCTGCTGGAAGAGTTTCAAGCAGCATACTGTGGCAGACTCTGTTTAGCGGAGTACATCGCAGCATCGGATGCCGCGAAAGAAGCTGTGTGGCTGAGGAGATCCATCACTGAGCTCGGAGTAGCACCCTCCCTCGATGGTCCAGTCCTGCTCTACTGCGACAGCACTGGTACCATAGCTCAGGTGAAGGAACCCAAAGCACATCAGCAGACGAAGCACATCTTGCACCGCTTCCACCTGATCCGAGAGATCGTGGATCGAGGTGACATCGACCTTCAGAAGATCGATAGAAAAGAGAACCTAGCCGACCCCTTCACTAAGGCCGTGGCAATAAAGGAGTTCGACAATCATAAGTCGAAGGTGGGTATTAGATACTGTGCCGAGTGGCTTTAGGACAAGTGGGAGTTGTTGGGAAATGTGTCCCAAAAAGCCAATCGTCAAGCTGTTGACGGTTGAGCAACCAAGTATTGTAATTGATTTGTTAATAAATAAAATATATTTGGCATCTTCATCATAAGCTTTCATCTTCTAATGAACTCCGTTGTTATGATGAAGTCCTTAGGACTATTTAGATTCGATAAAGAGAGGATTTATCGATTAGTCCTTAAAACTGTTCACGACCAAATGATAGGCTGTTAATAAGGACGACAGCTTCTATCGAGCATAGGTCGCTGTAGGCCATATGGGTTGGTTGTCCTCTTAACCAAAGAGTGTGGAGACACTGGTATGGCATACAGGTGAGATGTAAGGATACATCGTCATTGAACGTGACCAACTCCAGAGCATTCTGCTGTCGAGAATGTCTCTGATGGGATATAGGTATAAGTGTCCCTTAGACTTGAGATCACCTCAGTGACTTGCAAGCAACTCACTGTGCTTTGGTACTGGACTAACTGAATTTCTAATTCAGAGACGGAAGGCTTCTGGGCACAGTCAAGTACTTGCGAAGTCAGAGTATGATCGAGATGGGATTGACCACTCCAAGAGTTGGAGAAGAATGAGTCACTGTATTTCAATTTAGCAAAACCTTGGCCAGGGTAATCCATCAGATGAATTTGATATTTTGAAATACAATGTGGACAACCTGATCAGAGTTGACAGTTGAGCTCTGGGGTGTCCTATGATCATTTTGGTCAAGGGGATGAATTATATGAAAACTATATCCGCATGGGTTCTAAGGATGTTGTTCTACACATTCGACCTATCCGGACGTCGGGTACCATTGCTAGATGGTCACTTCGATTGGTATAGAAATTTATTTCTATGCTACCGACTTAGGTTCGGACCTATGAGGTCACACACATTAGAGTTCATGATCCGATCGGATGGTTGATCAACGATTAAGAATCATTATAGGGTTAAATAATCAATACGATTGACATTTAACCCAGTGCAAGTGTTGCAGGAGGATCGATTAGCAATTTGATTGCTAATTGGCTTAATTTGATTAAGCCAATGGGCTGAGATTAAGTCTAATTAAATATGATTTAATTAGATTTAGTTTGGGCTTGATTGGATCAAGTCTAATTAGTTTATTGGATAAGCCAAGTGCAAGGAAAAAACTAGTCCTAGTTCAACTAGGACTTGGGTCAATCTAATTTCTAATTTGATTAGAAAATTAAATCAGATTTAAATCTAATTTAATCTGATTAAATTAGGTTCTTAATTAGGTTAAGACCTATTTTAATTGGGTTGATCTAATTTTGATTTGATTTGGTTTGGGAAACCAAATTAAAACAAGTTATGAGACAGAATCCTAGTAGGACTAGGATTCCACCTTGCGCCACATAAACCTTCTCCACGCCCTCTCTCTTATTCAACGCCAATCTCCACTTATTTTGTGCGACAAAAGCCCTCTCCCAGATCTCTCCCATGTTCATAAAAGGTCTCCTCTCTTCTTTCTTACATGGAAGGTGATTTGGATCAAATCTAAAAGGAATAAGTTTGGATTTCGAATTCTATGAGATAGAGTTTTAGAAATCCAAAACTCTTTCAATTTTGCACCGAATTTATCCAAATTTTTTTTAGAATTTTCATGGCTTTTAGGGTTTACATTGTACACCCTTTTCTGGTGATCCATGCACGAAAATATGGAGGAGGTGCTCAAGAGTTGGGCGTCCCTTAACTTGCCATGTTTGGATAAGCCTTGACTAGGTGTTTGACCTAGACAAGGACTCTATCATATCTCTCTATATAAGATGAGTTTCTTTATAAAATTTTAAGGAGAGATAGATATTTGAGAGACCTTTCTTCCATCCAAAAATCAGAGAGAAATACCTTTGGGTCGTGGAGATATAAAAGATGCAAGTTTGGGCATTTAGAGAGAAAAACGTGAAGAAGAAGAGGGTCTTCTTCTAGGGTTTTTATTTTCATATCTTTCCTCCTTCCATCTTGAGTTTCCTGAGAGTGTCTCAGATCTGAAACTCCTCCTTCTACTTTCCATCTTTGGAAGAGTCCAAATCAAGAAGAAGGAGGCACCTGATCAACCATCAAAGAAGGATCAGCGCAGTACTAGCATACTGTGCTGATTTCCTGAAGCAGGACTTCTGATCGAGATTCGTGGGCTCGTGTGGATGACTCCTAGAGGCCGGATGCGTGTGCGGCTTGCAACATCATCCTTAAGCCCGGATCAGCGAGGTTAGAGCGTCTAACTTGCAAGGTAATAGATCTGATCTATTATTTAATACATACATTAGATGTAGCTAGCATAGAAACATGTTGATATGATCAACATGTAGTTCATACTATATTTATATATATTTTAATTTTTGATTTAATGTTATGTAATAATCATATAATAGGATCTTAGATCTAGGGATTTTCTGATCTTAGAAAATAAATTTTGATTTATTTTAGTCTTCCGCTGTATGATCTTGAAAAAATTTCAAGATCTAACCCTGAAACCCTAGATCTGGTTCCTACACTGATCTCTACCAGTATCCACTCAATCAGGATCTGGATCATCTTCTCCTCATAAATTTTTGCTCTAAAAATCAGATCTGGATCTGATCTGGAAGATCTTCAAAAGATCTTCTGAAACTGGAGTAGCAGCTTCTCGATAAATCTCTGCAGCCTTCTAATCAAAGAGCCACCATGCCTTGGACAAGCACCAGATGGATGCCCAACCTCTTGGACGTGAAGAGAGGAGGGAGAGGAATAGAGGGGGTGTGGAGAAGTGGAGAGGATTCAGGCTTTTGCTGGTTATTAAGCAGAGTCTTAACCCTAGGTGCAGACAGGGTTTAAATAGACCCTGCTGCGCCATGTAGTGTGCCACATCATTCGACCAATCAAAAAATTCTAATTAATTCTGGAAAAATTTTGATTGATGGAGTGATATCATCCGATCATATCAGATAAGAATCCCCACAATCTCTCCTACTATTGGTGCCAACACTGGATAAGCACAGTGAGAGTGGCGCCCCACAGTCCAAGTTGATCAAGGGATCAGCGTCCTCATCTCATGGGACTCTATCCTTATCCACTTGGGGTGCATGCCATATCTGATTATGGAACCCATATTGAGGCTCAATTAAGCAGGTGGATACTCCAAAAAAAATCTCCAATGACCTCTTGCCAAGTGGCCTTCAGTCCAAGGTCCATGGGTCAACGTTTGACCAATGTCCTAAAACTGAAATGGCAGGTGACAGAAATTAGCAGGTGTTGTCTTAAATTCATCTCATGAATTAAGATAAGTCCTTTCTGAGCTGAACTGACTCCAGTCAGACTGAGAGAAATTTTCTCAAGATTTTCTGAGTGAGTCAAATCATATTTGACTCAGTCGAGATAGAAAAGATTACACGAGGAGAAAGTTAGGCTCAATCATGTGCTAGCACGATTTTCTGAAACTTAATTGGATCTAATCCAAATCAATCGAACTGGGCAAGCTCAATTGATGACATCCAGACCCTAACTCTTGTTTGTGTGATCCAGTTAGGTTCATTTTCGTATGGTAATGAGACATGTCATGATCTCATCATCGACATCATCGAAACTCCTTTCGATGGATCAGAACTCTTCTGATTCAGATAATTAGAATGATCAATCATCAAGATCATTCTAATTGCTTCCAAAATTTATCAGTGACACCTAGCAGTATATGATGGCAATCCATCAGAAATGAAGATGAACCTCTCAGTGCAGCTACCCGTGTGATTGAGTTCCTCTATCATGAGTCCTGACTGAATTAGGGTTAAGGTGAACTCGTCAAACCCAACATCAGTCATATGAATCAATCGATCGATCCGAGTCTGATGTGAAACCTCAATGGAAACCTTTTTTTCATTATTTCACTCTGCCATGGTCATGGGCTTAAGGACTCGATCTTTCGATCATCATAGGACTACCTCTTTTATCTACCAATGTTGATAGATCCCATCTTGGTACAATCTGGTTCCTACAATGAATATGCTACAGCCAACATACACCTCAGGATTTCAAATGGCTAGGAGACTGAGTTATGGTGTAGTCAAACTATAACACTCTCAAGGTGAACTGTCAATGTACCTCAGGTCAAAAAACTAGACACACAGCTGCAGCATCAAGCTAGTCATCGACGAGAAGGTAGACTTCCTTATGACTACTCGAGGTAGTCATGCTCACTACTCTCATTCTCAACGAATACCTGTACTCTCGCTTCAGTGTCTCTATACCGTAGACTCAAAATACATCTATCCTAAGAAAGCGATTGTACACCAATCTTCAGGATCGATCACCATCCTCATGATGATCCTATGGTCAGGAGCTGTTTATGAGTTAGTTATGTAAATTCATGCCTTAAATTTTCAACTCTTGAAAATATGAATTAACATTCCTACTAACTCAAAGGATGTATCACAAACATAATGAACACAATGTGATAGTAGAATAACCTTTTTATTCATTTATAGTCAAAATTATAAATTTATCCTTAGATTTGTACAGGAATATGTCAGCCAATCTGGCATCTAGGACACACATCTAACAGTCTCAACCTTATAAATTCTGTGACTCCTCACAAGATTATCCTAGTCAAGATTTTACTAAATTAAAACACAGTATAGCATTAGCTCTTAAAGCCAGGAGCGGTCAATCCCATCTTGACTCACACATAGACTTCACAAGTACTTGATTATGCTCAAAAATCTTTCGTCACTGTATTAGAAATACAGGTAGTCCAGCATCAAAGCATAATGAGTTGCTTACAAGTCACTATGGTGATCTCAGATCGAAGGGATACTTATACCTATATCCTTCATGAGTTACTCTTGACAGTAGAATGCTCTATAGTTGGATCAAGTTTAGTGTAAATATACTCCTACATTTTATTTGCATGCCATACCAGTGTCTCCATACTCTTTGGTTATGAAGACAACCAACCCATATGGCACACAATGACCTATACTTGATAAATATTATCATTCTATTAATAACATATCATTTGATCGTAAATTATATTTAAGAACTACATGATAAATTCTTTTTTATTGATTAAAAATAGTTCTAAAGACTTTATCATAACATAAGAGTTTAATAAGGAAGATACAAAATTTATGATGAATTTGTCAAATATTTTTTATTAATTTATAATTCATATATAATTTATAAAGAGCACAATCATCTACAGATAAATAATTGACTTTAGGATATAATTTTTAATAACTCTCACTTGGACTAAAGTCAATCAGAATAGTATCTAATACCCATCTTCCACTTGTGTATTAGATGTATGCCCGGGAAGCCAATCTTGGCTGATGCACACCATAATTCTAGGATATATTTTATACTTGACGGACAGTGTTTATTACCATTTATGTTGTATGTGTCTATGAATTGCCCTATAAATTAACAAAGATGATTTTGTATATTCTCAAGGTGTTGAGAATTTGAGACATATATCATTAGTGGTTAATTTCTAAATACTTTCGGTACTATCGCAGCATAACAGGACAGGACCATCAACCGAGGATACCACTCTAAACTTGTCGATGAACTTTCATAGCTACACAGCTTCCTTCGCAGCATCGGATGCCGCGATACACTCCATCTCGCAAACAGAGTCAGCCATGGTGTGTTGCTTGAAACTTTTCAGCAGATTGCTCCACCATTCAGGATAAAAATATATCCCAACATATTTTTGCTATCGTCGTGGTCTGACTGAAAATTGAAGTCAGTGAATCCTGTTTGTTTCAAGTTTGTTTCATCATAAATAAGCCACTGATCCTCAGTATTTTTTAAATACTTAAAGATAGTCTTTATGATCTTTCAGTGATTCTCTCCTAGATCAGATTGGTATCTACTCACTATCTTTAATGAGTATGTCACATCTGATCTTTTACATGTCATGGTGTACATTATAGAATTCACTGTCGAAGCATATAAAATTTTACTCATACGCTCTCTCTCTCTCTTGAGGAGTTGTCGAACAATCCCTCTTCGAGAGAAAAATTTCATGGTCTATCAGGAGATTATCTTTTTTGAAATTTTTCATGTTGAACCATTTTAGCATGGTATCTATGTACGTCGACTGAAACAATCCAAGCAATCTTTTTGATCTATCTCTATAGATCTTCATCTCAAAGATATAGAATGCTTCTCCCAGGTCCTTCATAGAGAACAAGACGATAACCAGACTTTTATTTCTTATAATGCAGGGATGTCATTCCTGATTAAAAGAATGTCATCCACATACAGAATGAGAAATACAACTATAAAGTTATTTATCCATTTGTAAATACAGGATTCTTCTCTATTCCTAATGAAGCCATACGTTCTGATAACCTTATCAAAATGTATGTTCTAACTCCTAGATGCCTACTTCAATCGATGGATGGATCTCTGAAGTTTGCACACTTTGGACTCATCTGTGAATATGAAGCCTTCATACTGTATCATATACATTTTTTTTTCCAACTTTTCATTTAGAAAAGCTGTTTTTACATCCATTTATTAGATTTTATAGTCCATGTGTGCTGCTATCGCAAGCATAATCCGAATAAATTTGAACATTGCTACAGAAGAAAATATCTCATCATAATCAATACCATAATGCTGACGATAGTCTTTGACAGCCAAATAGGCTTTATAAATCTCCACCTTTCTATCTGCGTCCCTCTTCATTTTGAAGACCCACTTACACCCTATGGGTTTAACCCCTTCAGGTGAGTCAACTAATGTCCACACATCATTGACCTTCATGGACTCCATTTCAAATTTTATGACTTCAACCCATTTATCAGAGTCGAACCTCTACATTGCATCCATATAGATGATCGGATCCTCATTATTCTCATCGAGTTCAACAGGATCTCCGTCCTGGATCAAGAAATCATAGTATCTATTCAGTTGATGCGATACTCTATCAAATTTTCTTAATGGTGCCTCTACAATAGGTTCCAGATTTGACATCATTAAATTTGATATTGTAGGTTCACTAGATTATATTGGTTCTACCTGTTGAACTTCCTCAAGTTCAACCTTAGAGACATTAATTTCTTTTCCAAAATTTTTTTTTTTCAAAAAAACTATCCTAAGGCTGACAAATACTTTTTATTCATTAGTAAGATAGAAATAATATCCCTTAGTTTCTTTTGGATACCCTATAAAAATATATTTGTCAGACCTGACTCCAAGTTTGTCTGTTTTCAAATGTTTGATATAAGTCGGACAATCCCAAATCCTAAGGTAAGAGAGCATTGGCTTACATGTCATCCACATCTTATATGGTGTTTTGCTTACAAATTTACTAGAAATCCTATTAAGCACATAACAAGCTGACTCGAGTGCATATCCTCAAAAAGAGATCGACAAACTAGAAAAGTTCATCATAGATCGAACCATATCCAACAGGATTTGATTTCTTATTTCCAATATACCATTATATTGTGATGTTTTAGGAGGTGTCCATTGAAAGAGAATCCCATTCTCTTCAAGATATGTCAGAAATTCATCAGAAATATCTATTCGATCTGATCGAAGAGTTTTAATATTCTTTTCAATTTATTTTTCTATCTCATTATGGAATCATTTGAACATTTCAAATGATTCAGACTTGTATTTCATCAAGTAGAGTACTCATATCTAGATAGGTCATCTGTAAATATAATAAAATAGTGGTATCCTCCTCTAGCACTAGTGCTGATGGGTTCACATATATCAATATGTACAAGATTCAGAATATCACTAGCTCGTTCACCTTTTTCTGCAAAAGGTGACTTGATCATCTTTTCAAGTAAACAAAATTTATGGGTTGGTAATGATTCATAATCATTATCATCAAAATTTCTTCTTGAGCTAATCTGTTCATCTTATTCTTGTTAATATGATCTAGCCTATAATGTCAAAAGTAGGCATCCATGATATCAATTATTCTAGGATGTTTATTAGACATGTACATTACATTAGACCGTGATACAATATAAATACTATTGTTCAGCTGTCCATGCATAATAGTAACACCATTCAAAATGATATCACAAAAGCTTTTTTGAATTAAAATTTTATAGTTTGCTTTGGCCAAAAGACCTACAGAAATGACATTCAATAAAAAATTAGGACAGTAATGACAATCACTAAGAACAATAGAATGAGAATTAAATACAATCTTGATAATTCCTAAAGCTACAACTGAAACTGATCTTCCATCTCCAATGTTTAGGAATCTTTCATCATTTTCAAATCTTCTACTGATCTAAAGTTCCTGCAATGAATTGTAAATATTAATAGGACTACCAGTATCCAATACCCAAGTCATTATATCAAAAACTAAGAAGTTACAAGGTATTATCATATAATTACCTTATCCAGCAACCCATTGTTTCTTCTTCTTTAGTCTGTTTAGATCAAGAAAAGCTATATATTGAGGGCAGTTCCTCTTCTAAT
Source organism: Elaeis guineensis (assembly GCF_000442705.2). Classification (NCBI taxonomy): domain Eukaryota; kingdom Viridiplantae; phylum Streptophyta; class Magnoliopsida; order Arecales; family Arecaceae; genus Elaeis; species Elaeis guineensis. The sequence continues at coordinate 83,285,046 of NC_025997.2, forward strand.
GACTTTGCTTCTTATAATAGAATTACTCTACCTGATTTTGGTCGATCTTGAACTTGGGCTTCTGAGTCTGACTTCCAGCACTTTCTTTTTTTTTTTTCTTTCTTAAAGGGACGATGTCTACCCAAAGAAGATCCTCTCACTACATTCACCATCTCCTTGTGGAGCTGGTGATCCTTCTCAAAAATCTGTAGCAACCCCAATAGATCGTGGTAGTTAACTACAGGCTTCATCATTTGAAAATGACTGAGAAATGACAGATATAATTTAGATAGGAAGTTCAGGATCACATCCTTCCCAAGCTGTTCGTGCCAGAAAAAGTCGAGCTTGCTCAGACACTCGATATGTTCGATCGTGTACAATACATGATTGGTAATCGATGCTCTCTCTCTCATCCCAGCATTGAAAATAGCACAACTGATCTTGTGCCACTCAACTTCATCAGGAGTACCAAAAGACTCATTCAATATTTTGAGCATGTCTTCTAGCTGAGCTTCTTCAAACTTTCGGCTAAACTCATCGTTCATGGCAGCTCGCATTATGCAACATACCATGGTGCAGTCATTGAGCCACTTCAAGTGTCTCGAACTGTACCATGAGCATTAGGAGCAGGCTCCTCAGGTGTCAGATCTGTAAGGATGTAGTATAAGATTCGCTCATATTTCAGGACTATTTTTAACTTTCGATATCAGTTATTGAAGTTGGGTCCCGTTAATTTCTCACTATCTAATAGTGATCGGAGTGACAAGGTTGAGGCCATAACTGCACAAAGAAAAATAAAACCTAATCAGTATATGAATTAATTAAGCATAAAGATATAAATTTTAGTCTAAAAGTTTTCTCATTATTTTATATGAATTGACAGTCTCTACCTCCAATTTGAAAAATTACTTTAATTCCTTAGCAGATACTAGAATCCACATAAACTACACATGAGCTCGATTTTGGCCGGCTCACCCATGTGAATCTATGGATAGATTTTTTAATCAATTATTTCATCAAATAATTTTTAGATTTAATTTATTCTCTATTTTTTTGATATTATAAATATTATATTCAGATCAAAAAATAAAAATAAAATTTAATTAATTCATAAGATTGATCTATTATATGCTTAGACTAGTTGTAGAATTGTTCTAGTAACTGTCTAGAATAGATTTCATATTGAATAGTTCAATTTAAATCTTATTTTTCAGATGTTATATGTGATGTATCAGATTTGAAAGCATGCTAATTAGATCAGATTTTAATACATGAGATGTATGCAAAGCATGTATAAGTTAGATCTAAAATTATATATGTGATATGTAATTTAGATCTAACTAGTTTTGTAGTTAAATTAATATTTCTGATTAAAGTGTTCCTCATGGCCGTCCGGTCATAAGAACAAAGTAGGGTTTAAGATCCTCTCCTCTCATTCAATGGGGTGTTCTTATGGCGTGTAGGAGTGCTGCACGTTCATCCTTAATCAGAAATCAAAAGTTATTTTTCTGTAAAATCCTAGATTCTGAAATCCTAGGATTTATTTATATATTTTATTTATGAATCCAAGACTTAATTAATGAATTAAGCTTATGAAATTAAATTAGGTCTAAAATTAAGAATTTCAGATCTAAGTTATTTTCATAAAATTAGATTCGAACTTGGGTAGCTCAATTAGGTCTAACGGTTGATCAAACTGAATCAAAAGTTGGTTAGGTGGGATCATGAAAGCTAATAATTGACCAGCTTAATAGGATTAAGTTTAGGTCAAGGTTGAATCACATTCATATGTGACTCGATCAAGTTAAGACCTAATTTGGCTCAGTGGTTAGAGCCTAGAGTGTAGGCTAGAGCTTAGATTGTAGGCTAACCCAATTGATTCTGGTTCGACAATTTGGTGTCTAAGGTAAGTTGGACAGATGCGATCGACTGATTTTTAATTGGGAGCTACTCGACTCGAATGCGTTCTTGTCAAGTTAATGGCATATCCCTCCCATCGGTCTCACTTACCTGGCCATATGTGTCGACCCAGTTCTGATTTGAGGTGGCTAACAATTCGAGCTAACCCATGCCACTAGGTTAGTCATAATTATTATGACTATGTCAAGTCAAGTTTAATGAGACCTAAATCAAATCTTCCTAAGAAAATATTAAGTCTAAGGTCTTCCACCATTGTGGATGTGTGGGTCCTTTCCGGGGTTGATTGTTGTCGGCTGGATACAGTGGCTCAGTTGCATCGGGAAGATGCAATCATGTCTATTAGGCATTGGATGCTATGGATTAGAGGATGGGTTGTGCTCAATATTCCGGATATGGTGAGGGACCCAATCAAGAATCTAATTCATGCAAATGGTGGATCTGACTTAGCTAAGGATTGGAGCAATATTCCAGGCACGGTGAGCTTCATGAATTAGAGACCAAATTTTGGATGCACCATGATTAGAGAATCATTGGACAAGAGTTGTTCACTCATCGGTTGACCCATCACCAATAACTGTTAGGCGAGGTGGTGAGCCAGTCGGTGAGACCGCACCACCCACTAGAAATCACTAATCATAGAGATTTTTACATCTCTACCTAGGGAGTATAGGGATCTGAGAAAATAGTGGGAGACTAATTTGTTTAAAAATGAAACTCCTAAACAAATTGATTAAGTCTGATTACAAAATCTAACTAGAAACTATTGACTCTTTACAAAAAATATGTCTGCATCCAACCCCCTGACCAAAATACTAGACACCTACAGATTGACTGGACCTAACTTCAAGGACTGGTTGAGGAACTACAAAATTATTTTGAGTTTTGAGAAACTGACTCATGTCTTGGACCAGGATCCACCTGCCATACCAGCACGTCCGACTGCTGAACAGAGAGCGTCTCTAAAAAAGTGAACGGATGACGATAACAAAGCCAGGTACTATATGTTGGGTGCCATGTCTGATGACTTGCAGCATCAGGATGAGAACATTATGACTACCCGCCAAATGTTGGCTCACCTACAAGAGTTGTTTGGTGAATAAAGTCGTGCAGCCAAGTATCAGGTCTGCCAAAGACCTTTTAAGACTAAAATGCGAGATGGGCAGTCAGTCTAAGATCATTGTTTGTCAATGATCAAGGATATTGAGGAGCTTGAGAAGCTCGGTGTTATCTTAGACAAGGATTTTCAGATTGATGTGATCCTTCAATCTTTGTCTGATGCATATGGTCAGTTCATCATGAACTTCCATATGCATAAGATGTAGTGTACCTTGGCTGAGTTAATGAACATGTTGGTTACGGCTGAGCTTTCTTTAAAGGATTCAAAAGGCTCAGTCCTTACTATGGAGTGGACTTCTTCCAAGAGAAAGTCTTTTAGAAAGAAGAAGTCTGCGAAGAAGTAGAAGGTGGATGGGAAGAAGAAGAAGGCGGAACCGAAGAAGAAGGCTGCTGAAAAGGAAAAATATTTCTACTACAATTCAGACGGCCATTGGAAGTGGAACTGTCCTCAGTATCTGGCTACCCTGAAGAATGAGAAGGATGGTCCTTCTGGAGGAATGTTCGTTATAGAATCTAATCTTACGATTTTCTCTGCATCCAGTTGGGTACTTGACTCTGGTTCTAGTGCTCATTTGTGCACTTCTATGCAGGATCTTGAGGAGAGCAGAAGGCTGAGGGATGGAGATATGATCCTATGTGTCGGGAACGGAGCAAGAGTTGCTACTGTGACCGTGGGAACCTACCCTCTGCGATTACCATTAGGATTAGATTTAGTTCTTAGAGATTGTTATTATATGCCTGCAGCAAGCAGGAATTTGATTTCTATTTCATGTTTAGCACAAGAAGGCTATGTGATTAGCTTTCATAAAAATTATTGTAACATATTTTATGATAATAATAAAATTACAAATAGTTTTCTTATTAATGGTCTCTATCAGCTACATATTAATGTATCTGTATTTCATATCGAGCAAAATCTGAATGCCATGGGAATTAAAAGGTCTAGAGATAGTCTAAATGATAGGTACCTATGGCACCTAAGGCTAGGTCATATAGTGGAAGACAGGATTAACAAATTAAAAAAATCCAGGCTATTGAGTCCGTTGACTTCCGCGTCATATCTAGTTTGTGAATCATACCTTCAAGGTAAAATGACCAAGCTTCCTTTTACAGGACATGGAGAAAGGGCCACTGACCTACTTGCCCTAGTACATACAGATGTATGTGGCCCATTTGATGTGCCGGCTAGAGGCAACTATATCTACTTCATTACCTTCATCGATGATATGTCTAGGTACGGATATGTATTTCTAATGAAACACAAGTCTGAAGCTTTTGAAAAGTTCAAAGAATTCATACATGAGATAGAAAAATAAATAGGAAAGCCCATTAAGATTCTTTGATCAGATCGAGGAGGTGAATACCTTAATCGAAAGTTCCTAGACTATCTTAAGGACAATGACATAGTCTCTCAATGGACTCCACCTGGAATGTCACAACTCAACGGAATTTCAGAACGGAGGAACCGAACCTTATTAGATATGGTCCATTCCATGATGAGCTTCACGGGCCTCCCTGAGTTTCTTTGAAGACATTATCTCATGACAGCAATATATGTATTGAATAGGATTTCCTCTAAAACCATTTCTACCACACCGTATGAGATATGGCATAGTAAACAGCAGGTGGACAAGTTAGAGTTCAGGTCTTTTAGAGCTCGGTTCATAGGATATCCTAAAGAGTTATTAGGATACTATTTCTATGTTTTGGAAGATCATAATATGATTGTGAATCGACATGCTATTTTTCTTGAAAAATAGTTTATTCAAGATAGTGGTATCGAAAGAATAATTAAGCTCAAGAAGAATGTCTCCCAAGAGCAACGAGCTAAAGAACCTGAGGAACCCAATCAATTAGAACCAGTCCTAACACAACCTCTTCCACCTCGTAGATCGACTAGGATTTTTCATCCTCCTAAAAGGTACTTAGGTACTATACAAGAGGAAGTAGAGAAAATATTTCTCATGAGAAATGGAGCTCATGGTGATGACCCCAAGACCTATGACGAGGTGATATCAGATATCGACTCTGAGAAATGGTTAGAGGCAATGAGATCAGAAATTGACTCGATGCACTCAAACCAAGTCTGGACCTTGGTAGATCCACCTGAAGGTATTGTACCTATTAGGTGTAAATGGATCTTCAAGAGAAAGATAGGTGCAGATGGGAATGTGGAGACATTCAAGGCTAGGCTCATAGTGAAAGGTTATAGTCAGCGCGAAGGCATTGACTATCAGGATACATTTTTGCCCGTAGCCATGCTAAAATCCATCCACACATTGCTTACTGTTGCAGCCTATTTCGATTATGAAATATGACAGATGGACATAAAAATGACGTTCTTAAATGGATATCTTGAGGAAGATATCTATATAGAACAGTCGCTTAGTTTCACATCCAGTGATGATAATCATAAGATCTGCAAGCTGCAAAGATCCATTTATGGACTTAAGCAAGCATTTCGGAGCTGGAATGTTCGTTTCAATGATGTGATCAAAATGTTTGGTTTCATCAAGAACGAGGAGGAACCATGTATGTTCAAGAAGATCAGTGGGAGCGTAGTTGTCTTTCTCGTACTGTACGTAGATGACATCATCCTGATTGAGAATGATATTTCGATGTTGACCTCAGTCAAAATATGGTTGTGTAAGGAGTTCTCTATGAAAGATCTAGGAAAGGCATCCTTTATACTGGGTATTAAGATCTATAGAGATAGATCAAATAGGATGCTGGGACTTTCACAGAAGATGTACATAGAGGAAGTGCTAAAAAGGTTTAGCATGAAAAACTCTAAAAGAGGTTTAGTACCTTTTAGACATGGCATTCATCTCTCCAAGAAGATGTATCCTAGCACACCTGAGGAGATTGAACGCATGAGCAAGATCCCTTATGCTTCGGCAATAGGGAGCCTCATGTATGCCATGCTATGTATACGACTTGATATAGCCCATGCTGTGAGTATCACAAGCAGATATCAGTCGAATCCAGACAAAGAGTACTGGACCTTTGTGAAATGTATCCTTAAGTACTTAAGAAGGACTAAGGATATGTTTCTAGTCTTTGGGAATGGAGAACTTCAGATTCAGAAATTTACAGACTCAGACTTTATGTCTGATATAGGATCGAAAGTCGACATCTGAGAGTCTGTTCATTTGTAATGGTGGTGCAGTTAGCTGGAAGAGTTCCAAACAGACGGTGATTGTTGATTCCACCATGGAGGCAGAGTATATTGCTGCATCGGAAGCTACGAAGGAGGTATTTTGGTACAAGAAGTTTGCCGCAGAGCTTGGAGTGATGTCATCAGATGCCATCCCTCTTGACTGCGACAATAATGGTGCCATAGCCCTAGCTAAGGAGCTAAGGTCTCATCAGAAGTCCAAGCATATCGAGCGGTGATTTTATCTGATCCGTGATTACCTCGAAAAAGATTATGTCAAGGTTAAGAGAGTCGACTCCACAGACAATGTGGCAGACTCACTGACAAAGCCATTAGACCAGCAGAAGATTGAAGCCCATCTTGAGAAGATGGGATTTAGATTTGTAGCCAATTGGCATAAGGTCAAGTGGGAGTTTGTTAGATGTGTGCCCTAGATGCCAGATTGGCTGACACATTCCTGTACAAATGTAAGGACAAATTTATAATTTTGACTATAAATGAATAAAATGATTATTCTACTATCACATTGTGTACATTATGTCTGTGATACATCCTTTGAGTTAGTAGGAATGTTAATTCATATTTTCAAGAGTTGAAAATTTAAGGCATGAATTTACATAACTAACTCATAAACAGCTCCTGACCATAGGATCATCATGAGGATGGTGATCGATCCGGAAGGTTGGTATATGATCGCTTTCTTAGGATAGATGTGTCTTGAGTCTACGGTGTAGAGACATTAAAATGAGAGTACAGATATTTATTGAGAACGAGAGTACTGAGTGTGACCACCTCGAGCAATCATAAGGAAGTCTACCTTTTCGTTAATGACCGGCTCGATGCTGCAGCTGTGTGTCTAGTTCTTTGACCTGAGATACATTGACATTTCACCTTGAGTGTGTTATAGTTTGATTACACCATAACTCGATCTCCTAGCCATTTGGAACCCTGAGGTGTATGTTGGCTGTAGCATATTCATTGTAGGAACCAGATTGCACCAAGATGGGATCTATCAACCTCGGTAGATGAGAGTAGTCCTATGATGATCGAAAGATCGAGTCCTTAAGCCCATGGCCATGGCAGCGTGAAATAATAGAAAAAAATTTTTCATTGAAGTTTCACATCGAACTCAGATCGATCGATTGATTCATATGACTGATGTTGGATTTGACGAGTTCACCTTAACCCTAATTCAGTCAGGACTCATGATAGAAGAACTCAATCACATAGGTAGCTGCACCGAGAGGTTCATCTTCATTTCTGATTGGTTGTCACTATATACTGCTAGGTGTCACTGATAGATTTTGGGAGCAATTAGAATGATCTTGATGATCGATCATTCTAATTGTCTGAATCAGAAGAGTTTTGATCCATCAAAAGAAGTTTCGATGATGTCGATGATGAGATCACGACATGTCTCATTATCATACGAAAATAAATCTAACTGGATCATACAAACAGGAGTTAGGGTCTGGATGTCATCAATTGAGCTAGTCCAGTTCGATTGATTTGGATTAGATCCAATTAGGTTCAAAGAAATCGTGCTAGTACACGATTGAGCCTAACTTTTTCCTCGTGTAATCTTTTCTATCTCGACTGAGCCAAATATGATTTGACTCACCTAGAGAACCTTGAGAAGATTTCTCTTAGTCTGACTAGAGTCAGTCCAGCTCAGAAAGGACTTGTCTTAATTCATGAGATGAATTTAAGACAACACCTGCTAATTTCTGTCACCTGCCATTTTCATTTTAGGACATTGGTCAAACGTTGACCCATGGACCTTGGACTGAAGGCCACTTGGCAAGAGGTCATTAGAGATTTTTTGTAGAATGTCCACCTGCTAAATTGAGCCTCAAAGTGGGTGTCATATTCAGATTGGGCGTGCGCCCCTAGTGGATAAGGATAGAATCCCAGGAGATGAGGACTCTGATCCCTTGATCAACTTGGACTGTGGGGTGCCAATCTCACTGTGCTTATCCAGTGTTGGCGCCAACAATAGGAGGGATTGTGGGGATTCTTATCTGATATGATCAGATAATATCACTCTACTAATCAAAATTTTTTCAAAATTAATTAAAATTTTCTGATTGGTCGAATGATGTGGCACTGCATGGCGCAGTATGGTCTATTTAAACCCTATCTACACCTAGGGTTTAGAGACTCTGCGCAATACCCAGCAAAAGCCTGAAACCCCTCCACTTCTCCATGGCCCCTCTGCTCCTCTCCCTCCCCTCTTCACATCCAAGAGGTTGGGCGTCCATCTGGTGCTTGTCCAAGGCGTGGTGGCTTCCTGATTAGAAGGCTGCAGAGATTTATCGAGAAGCTGCTGCTCCAGCTTCAGAAGATCTTTTGAAGATATTTCAGATCAGATCCAGATCTAATTTTTGGAACAAAAATTCATGAGGAGAAGATGATCCAGATCCTACTCGAGTGGATATTGGTAGAGGCCAGGCGACTGCATGGCTATTTTAGAATCTCGAGCATTGCTACGATCATCTACAGGATAATCTAGTTATCCTAGAGGTATTTCTCTATTCCTCATATTTTTAGATTTAATTTTAGATTTAATATTAGATAATAAAAATTAGATCTAATAGATCTTAGATCTGAAATATCGTATGATAATTTTTTTTTAAAATATTCCATCTCAGATCTCATTAGATCTGAAAGATCCTACAAGAAAAAAGTCAATTTTTCTTTCAACCCCTACATGCTATAAGAGCATCCCATTGAATAGAAGGAGAGGGTCATGTAACCCTACTTGCTTCTATGATTGAACGGTCTGGTGATTACCCAATCTGAGTACTTTGCTACTCAGATCATCTAATCTAACATCTATAAGATTGATCAAAAATTAGATCTGAAAATAAAATATATTTAGATCTAATTTAAATAATATGAAATCAAATCTAAATACATAAAAAATCATATCATAACGAATCTGGCTTTGATACTAATTGAAGAAAATACTGATAGTTCTATGCATGCAATTTTAAAATTTTTACAGCAGATCTTCTAAGATTAAATACTTTAACCTATTTTACATGCATAAGATCTAATCTAAACTATCATGTCAAGATTTATGATATGATTTAATATAAATTTAAGATCTGAAAATTAAAAATCTGCATCGATCTAATCGATATTGTAGACTAGATCTAACCCTTAGATCTATCAAAACTAATCTAACGAGTTCAAAACTCATTACTAAAGTATGGGTTGCTGATCTCCACAAATATTTTATGTGAGAAGAAGTTCCTTCAGATTGCTCGCAGCCGCACTAAAGAGTCCGGCCTCTATAGATTGTCCACATGAAGAACGAATGCTGATCAGTCTCTTCGGGAGTGCTAGCTCGCAAGAATTTTCGAAGGTTGATCTACTTCTTCTTTCTTTGATCTCTTGGATGCTCCAGAGGAGAAGAAAAATCTATGGAGGAAGGGGAGAGAGGAGAGAGCTTTAGAGGAGAAACAAAATTTAGCCAACAACACCTATGGAGTGTCCAACTATTGGACCCTCCTTTAAATAGTTGGGCATTAGGATTTTGGGTCAAGAGGGGGGGCACCAAAAACTCCATGCCATATCCATATGGGGCATCCCATTTTTTTCAAAATTAGGTGATGGCATGAGAAAGAAATCAGATCTTTCTCATGCCAACAAACTTTTCAAAGAAAATAAGAAAAAAAAATTATTTGGCACTACCCTTCTTTCCAAACATAGTAGATCTCTTTCCTTCTTATCTCCTTGTCATTAATTCAGATCGCATTCAAATTAAGAAGGAGATAAGAACTGTAACTCATCATGATTGCTGCCCACCCTATCTATGTCCTCTCTTCTCACATCCAAAAATCTCACACAAAAACCTTTTTGGCATTGAGAAGAATGGCGTGGGTCCAAGGTGTGTGCAAGAGAGAGAGAGTCCCTGCTAGCTGGGACTCTTCATTTTCAATTTGATTTCAAATTAAATCAAATCTGATTTGAACCCAATGAGAGGAAAGAATCTAATCTAATTACGAACTCAATCACCTTAATAAATTTCTAACCCAATTAAGAATTAACTGAGTCCAAGGCCTGATCAAATTAGAAATAAATTTCTCTTGCAATTAGGCTTGATCAAATCAAACTCAATCTAAGTCAAACTAAATCCAATTTAATTAAACTTAATCCAAAACTCTTTGCTCAATCAAATTGAGTCAATTAGTAATCCAATTGCTAATAAATCTTTCATTAACAATAGAGTCCTAGTCCAGTGGGCCTCTCTTCCAGAGTCCCAGTCCAGTGGGACTCTTCATTAGAGTCCCAATCCAGTGAAACTCTTCAGCCATCAGATTAAATCGAATCTTCGATTATGTGGAATCCCATAGGTTCGAACCTATATCGGTAGCATAGGAATAAATTTCTATACTGATCGATGTAACTATTTAGTAATGGGATCTGACGTCCGGATAGGTCGAAAGATTGCAAAGAATATTCTAGAATCTACTGGCATATGGTTACCGTATAATTCATTCTTTTGATCCAAATGTTCAAGATAACCTAGGGTTTAATTATCAACCTTAATATAATCGACCACATTATATTTCAACCTTTCAAATCTATCACATGGATTATCCTGATCAAGATTTTACTAAATTGAAATACATTGATGCATTAGCTCCTACTTATGGAGAGAGATCAATCTCATCTTGACTCACGCACCGACTTGACAAGTACTTGACTGTATCCAGAAATCTTCTATCACTGAATTAGAAATTCAGATGGTCCAACACTAAAGTATAATAAGTTGCTTATAAGTCATCATAGTGATCTCAGATCAGAGAGACACTTATATTCATACCCTTTACAAGCTACTCTTAACAGCAGAGTACTCTACAATTGATCACGTTCGATGTGAATGTACTCCTACATTCCACTTGTATGCCATACCAGTATCTCCACACTATTTGGTTAAGAGGACAACCAACCCATATGGCACACAACGACCTATACTTGATATAGCTATCGTCCTATTAACAGTATATTATTTGATCGCGAACATATTTTAAAGACTAAATGACAAATTCTCTTTTATCGATTAATTATAGTCCTAAGGACTTTATCATAATATAGGAATTCAAATAAGATGGACAAAATATGATGAAAAAATCAAATAACTTTTATTAATAAAAATTTATATATTTTATAATTATACACACAATCATCAAAAGACTGACGATTGACTTTGGGATACACTTTTCAACATGATATCGACAAGAGATGGGAGGCCAGAGAGTCAACGGGATCGACGGCGATGAGGCGGAGAGTCAACCATTAAGAGAGAAGGGGTCTAGAGTTCCAATTAAGGATGGAGGGATAGGTACATCGAGGGAGTTGAATTTTAACGACGCCTAATGGTTTCTATCGATGCTTTTCTACATCGCAATTTGCTGATACTTTAAAGTACTGATGTTTCTAAAAAATATTGGTAGATGCATGTGCTATTTGAATTTTACCGATGCTTGCTACTAACATCGGCAATATTAAGCCAGCTTATTCTCTTTTTTGTGTAAGGCATAGGTCACAACAACACAATATATGAAAAATAATTAAAATGACATGTAATATTATTATTATTATTATTATTATTTTGGACTTTAGAATTTTTAAATAAAAATAATCACTCGCATTACTAGGCAATATATGCTCAAGACAGCATTGTAATGCAGATGAAACTTTCCAATACTTTGATCCACTATGAACAGTCACAAGAAGCAAAATAATATTTTAGTTTACAAAAATATTTTATTTGGTCGTTATTGATTTGCTTCTTCATAGCATTGGTATATAATAGGTGTGTGAGAACATTGGGAGAAATTATATTGTATACAGTGTTTATCATGTTGCAATGTATACCGGCAATCATAGCCATTCGCTTCTGTAGGTTCCATCCATCAAGCACTTATCCCAGTGCATTACTACAGAAAGGTGACTATAGAATGTGACTGTGATTGGCTACATTTCTCAAGCATTGGATATGTAAGAGTTGGCCTCATCCATGACTTTTATTTTTAAAACCATTCGAGCCTCCTCCCCTCCAACAAATCACCAGCTTTATAGAAAATGCGAAGGATCATGCCCTTCTTGGTTGACAAGTCAAACATGCCTTCTTATTTTTGACCCAGTCATGTGCCTGGTCTTGTTTCCCTTTTTTTTTCTCTTCAAAATATTTAATTCTTTACCATATACTCTGTAGCTTTAAAGAAACATTCCTCCCCCTCCCCCCCCCCCCCAAAAAAAAAAAAACCCAAAAAGCCAAATAAAAGAAAAAAATAAATGGCCAAGCATGCTTTTCTTTATCTATGATTCTTGGTAGGTTGAGAAACAATTGAAAGATATATGCATCATGCGTGGGCGTTCCTCCGTCAAACCACTTTTCTTAGCAGCCAGAAAATTTATAGTGAATCTTTGAACGATGCAAAAGTTTAGACCTGAATAGTTATAGTATAGATAAATTTCTCACCTTTTCTCTCTAAATTTAATATATAAACTTCAAATTAGTTAAAAAAATTTTGTTTCATCCCATGCAAAATATTTTAAATATCCAAAATTAGAAAAAAAAAAAAAAAAAGAGGAAAATTGACAGGGACGGTTAATCGGTTTCGGGCTGCATGTTTAACGCGGATGGATGATTGATTGATCTTCTCTCGCGATGTAGACCGTTGGATGGCGCTCCACACAGCCATGGATATAATTTCTTTCGCGCGAATGACGCAACCCCTGCCGGCCTCTTCTAAGGCCACGTGTCCATACTAATTTTAAGAAGAAAAAGAGCAGCAAATGAAGACCACCAACCAGCTATCTCTCTTCTATCACTTCACCCTTCTCACCGATCTCTCTCGGGTTCTCGGCATGAGGTTCTCGGCCTTCTTCTTTGACGGCGCCTGCCGCGCCTTCCACCACCGCCCAACCTTCTCCAAGCTCGTCGTCATCTTGGCCGCCAGGTCTTCTCCTCTTTAACCCTCTGTTTCGATCTGGTTTAAGCTTCCATTCCATTTCAAAATCCCCTCTTTTTCAGTATTATGTGATGGAATCTAGCTGGAAACTGAGCTCTTTTTGCTTCAGATCGATCAAGAGCTCTGTATTTTCGTTTCCTGGATTGCTGGACAAGAAACTTGTCTTTTATGTGAACTTGTCTTACTTGCACTTGTTCTGGTTCTGGGTCTCTGGATATTGGCGCTTTCTTTGTTGGTGAGATAGTCTTGACATAGATACCCATCATATATGGACATCCTTTTTTTTTGAGTCCAAGGTGTCTATTTCTTCCTTTGATAACAGCTACGGTTAATTCAGCACTAGGATGCAGACAGGGCTATAGCTTGGCGGTTGCAGGTATCTACGAAATTCTCAAAAGAAAAGAAGAAAAAAAGATGATGTATGACAAGAGATGAGGAGATAGATGCTTTGTTTCTTTTCCAGTCTCATATTATCAATGACTTTTAACACTTGAAGCAGTTACTTTACGCATTCGTTATTGATAGTTGTTCCTTTTGAAAACTGAAAGTGCTGTGGCTGGCTCATGTTGATTAATTTCCTTTAATACAAAGCCTAAACGTTTAAATACTTGCCTTAATTGCACCTCAGTATTAAAAGGAATCCTTAGTTGAATATTTCTTCACACGGGCCATTGGATGATTTCTAGTAGTCACTAGCTGAATAATGAACTCTGACACAGTACATGCAGTTAGATTGTAACTTCCCATCTGACTGATTAATATATGTCCAAGAGAAGACTCAAGCATCTGAACTAGTTTCTTAAGCCAGTTACATGGTAATATATCTAAAAATGCATTTACTGATTTAGATGCCTTTTGATAATAATCAAATTAGAGCTGGATTGCCTTTCCTTCTACTAGTTATAACTTATACTATTTAAGATCCCATAGATTTTTTCTTCTTTTTCACTTGCTGTTTCATATTTTCGCTTCCACAAGTTATATAATAAGGGTACCAATTTACTCTGCTCTATCAAGTATTGCCCCAACCCAACCCTAATGGGATGGTTCAACCCAACTCACAGCGGACTTGGGGCGGGTACGGATAATTATAAAACCTACCCCAAACCTGACTCAGATATATATCTCTTCACAAATTCCCTCCCCAATGCAAAAAATAAAAAATAAAAAAGAAAAGAAAAGAAAAGATTTGCATTCCAAAATGTTGATTTGTTTTAGCTTTATCGGACTCAATCTGTCCAACAAGCCCCACCCTATATCTAGACAAGCATCGGGTAGGTATATTTAATGGCCTACTCGGCTCATACCTGACTTATTACAATCCCTATTATATATTCTAGGGGTGGCAATTGAGTCAGGTTGGATCAGATATGGCTCAGATCGGGTTGGACCAAATATTTGTCAGGTCGAATACAAGATCAGTCAAAAACCTATCAAGCCAAACTTGATCTGTTTGTTAAACATGTCAAAAATCCAAATCCAAACCTAACCATATTATTGAATAGGTAATCTAACCAATCTACAATAGGTTGAAATAAGTCAAATAGGTTAAATTGTTGAGCAGTGCCACCCCTAATATATTCTTATACATATTTTAAAATTCTTACATGTCTTCTAGTCCTAGAAGGATCGTACATATCTTTTCCTTCTCTCCAGCAAAAAAAAAAAAAAGAAAAAAGAAAAAAGAAAGAAAAAAAAATCCATTTCATGTTTTCCTACACCAGACTGTATCACTTGATATAGGGTATGCCATACTATAACATACTAGTAGCAAACTAATACTCAATGCAGGGGGTGTACCAGCATGGTACTAGTATCGGCAAAGAAATCAGTATGATGAACCATGATCCATTCCAATAAATGACACCAAAGCTTATGTCAATATGAACTAGGTGTACCAGCATGGTACTAGTATCGGTACGGAAATCGGTACCATGAACCATGATCCATTCCAATAAATGTCACCAAAGCTTATGTCAATAGGAACTAAGAGGAGGGGGCAAAACTATTGTTTTAACCTAGAAAATCCCATGTTTTCTGTTATGATTTTATGAACCGTTTCTTTCTTTCCTTCTTTCAAATATAAATTATATGATCCATTCTGAGAGACAACATCAAAGCTATTTTTCAGCTAACATAAAAAGAAAAAATATAATAGATCATTCGCCCGTTTAGGAGCTTTACTTCTTGTTCTGCCATTGTTATTATCATTCAGTTGATTTACTAGAAAAATCTTAAAAGTTGTATGGTTTGCAAGTTTGGCCGGATTTTAAATTCCCTAACTTCTGATTGGTTACGAAGAACTCCTGGATTAGGGAAAAGGTTTACAAGTGCCCCTTATTGTAACAATTGGATTGTGGAAACTGGGAATGATTTTTCTTTTCGTCATGCTCTTGCAGGGTCACGTTAGTTAAGAGTAGCCTTAATACTGTTTTAAATTATACAAGCTCGATTCCTATACCCGTTACCACTTGTTAACTAACAGGTATTACCAGACCACTTGTTAACTAACAGGTATTACTGGTAATCTTCCAGTTCTTGACCATATGTTCTGAATTCATGGGAGGTTCAAGGAAAGAAAGAAGTGCCAGAGGGAAAGTCTATAAGCAGTGACAGATCCGATTGTAGTTTAGCAAGAGTGGGAATTTAAATAATTTCTTGTTTTTAACATCGACGTGCAAATGCATAACGCAGTTAACCAGTCTGTCAGAAAAATAAGGGTGCAGTTGGATCAAAATAATCTGCTGGAATATATTCTTGTCACTGTTTCTCATTTACAGCTAAAATGTACGTATGTTACATAGATAATACATGCATAGACGCATATGTATGTATATGTGAATGTATATGGATATGCATATGTAACGTCCGCATACATGGCTTGTATTATTTTGAGTTATTTTTTATCCTTATGTGTTAGAAATATTCTGATCTATATGAGTTTCCAACAATTTAAAAACTTATTTAAATTGTTGATGTTATCAGCATGTCTTACAGTGTAACTTATGCTTCCTAACTTGCAGTGGTGGAGGTCTTGTGGCATATGCTGACTCAAAATCAGACCATGCCATTGCATCATCTCAAGTAGCACCCAAGAAAAAGGTGGTAGTGCTTGGTACTGGTTGGGCTGGCACAACTTTCTTGAAAAATCTAGATAGCTCATTGTATGATGTACAAGTGGTATCACCTCGTAATTACTTTGCATTTACCCCTTTGCTACCTAGCATCACATGTGGAACAGTTGAACCATGCAGCATTGTTGAGCCAATTCGCAAAATCATAAAAAAGGTACAAATTGGCATATTATTCCCATTGGGTTACCTTTTTTTTCCTTTTTTTCTTTTTTTTTTGCCCCCTGAGAAGTAGGGAATTGTTACTATATAGGTGATCATTTGTGGTACTTTTTCTTTTTAAAAAATCCTTTTTTTATTCCTTTATATTTTAATTTGTAAATGAGTCATATCCTATATGAGGATGAGTGAAAATTTTTCATTAGTTCAATAATTGTACAAGTATTCCTTTAAAAGAAAAATTGTGAAGCTAGTAATAGCAGACTCTTATGATGCTTATGGTACAAGAATGTAATTAGTACGACAATAATGGTAGCTTCATATACGATGTAAAACTATCAGCATGACAAGGCAGGGTAGGCTTCCACCTTGATGCTTGCATCAATCTTAAACAAAGCATCTTCATATTTGTGAAAACAACATGATCTGCCTCCATAGATTAAAGTTGGCACATAAAGATGACTGAAGAACAATGATAAAAAAAAAAAAAAGGGTAATGAAAGGAGTCTGATGTTGAGAGTTTATTAAGGTAGTGATTTTTCCCTATGATCTTGGTCCTATTCGTGTTCAGATATATTTTATTTATTTTTAGTTTTATCTTGCTTGGTTTCCATCTCTGCCAGAGGCTAATAATGTTCTTTGTGTGTTCCCAATAAATAATCTGATCCTGTCAGTGAAGTAGTACTCAACCTTTTCCCCAATTATTGGTTTTACAGAAGGGAGAAATAAAATTTTGGGAAGCTGAATGTTTCAAAATCGATCCAACAAGCAAAGAAGTCCACTGTCGTGCTGATATTGGCACTAATTTGGATGGAAATGATGAATTTCTTCTCAATTATGATTATCTGGTGATAGCAATTGGAGCAAGGGTAAATACATTTAACACCCCTGGTGTAGTGGAACATTGTCACTTTCTAAAGGTACACTCAGTCTCATCATAATAGAAGTCCTTCATGCCGGTACAATTTACTTGCAAAGACAACAGACATGCTTGGAATTATTACTGTAAATAACAGCAGATGCAAATTGTTAAGCTTATTTGCTCAAGGTACAAGACCGGTGTTTTGACCATATTACTAGATTCATGCAGCAGAGTATATTATTGCTGTATGTTTTTGATACATGCAGTTTCATATAAACAATCACACCACATATATGCCCTTCAATTGTTGCATTACTTTTTCACAGGTGTCTAAATTCTTTTCAGCATCAAGTTTCAATTTTATTCAAATGATGCCTTTAGAAATTTGATGGTTATATTTGTTGATTGCCTGATCGCACCCTTCTTGTGAGGTTTGTTTCATCCATAGTGGCTATATGCAGGAAGTAGAAGATGCTCAGAAAATTCGGAGGAGTGTAATGGACTGTTTTGAAAGGGCCAGTCTTCCAAACCTTGATGAAGAAGAGAGGAAGAGGATTCTTCATTTTGTTATTGTTGGTGGTGGTCCAACAGGTGTTGAATTTGCTGCAGA
This sequence comes from Elaeis guineensis, assembly GCF_000442705.2. Classification (NCBI taxonomy): domain Eukaryota; kingdom Viridiplantae; phylum Streptophyta; class Magnoliopsida; order Arecales; family Arecaceae; genus Elaeis; species Elaeis guineensis. Next base: position 83,302,969 of record NC_025997.2, read on the forward strand.
GCTGCATGATTTTGTAACTGAAGATTTATCTAAGTTATACCCTATGGTTCGAGACTTGGTGAAAATATCCGTTATTCAATCTGGAGAGCACATCTTGACCATGTAAGGCAGTACTCGTTGTTTTATCAATTCTCATCTGATTCCCTGATTTGACTATTTATGTGAGTTTGAAACTAAATTGTGCAAAATTGCAACTCCATCCCACTATTTGTGGTTTAGTAGTGGGTTTCAATGTCATTAACATTCGTGTTAGCTAGCATATAGGTTTGTGGCGAGTAGCGATGTGTAATACCACATTTGTTATTCTAATTGATTTTAAATCTTGAAGGACATGATTTGATATTTTACAAAATCATGTCAATTTATGGTTTTTCATGTTTTTGGAAATTGTACATTCTTATTTGATAATACCAGGAGTTTGGTTGACAAGGAGGTTTCATAAAAGCTCTGCAATCATTTGCAAATTTTGATTTGTGTAGAACTTTAAGTTTGCTCTCCTTATGAGCTTACGTTTTTCCTTTTTTTTTTTAAGAGAAATATTTTTCAATCTTTTTGGTTCCTCCTTTCATAGAATCTCAACTTCATTAGGAATCAAATATTAGAGAAAAGACAGACTTCTGTTTCTGAAATTAAAAACTTCCAAATGCAACCAAAAATACATTTGTCTAAATTTATTGTATTTCATCTTCATGTTTATCATTAAAATTTATTTTTCACATTGCCTTTTATTCCTAACTCTATTTTTCCTTCCTATCCTGCCTTATTTAATTTGCATGTGCATTTTGTTTGTATCATGCAGGTTTGACAAAAGGGTAACTGAATTTGCCGAAGAGAAGTTCCAAAGAGATGGTATTGAAGTGAAAACAGGGTTTAAGGTTGTGGAGGTGTCTGATAAAAACATCACAATGGCAAACAAATCAACTGGAAAAATGTCTGTACCATATGGAATGGCTGTCTGGTCAACCGGTATTGGGACACGCCCTGTCATAATGGATTTTATGAAACAAATTGGTCAGGTTAATGGTCATCATTTTCTAAAATTTGATTTCTTTAAATTTTGTAGATACTTTAATTTATATTTTGATTATTTCCCCAATGCACAGGCTAACAGGCGTGCATTAGCAACTAATGAGTGGCTGAGAATCCATGAATGCGATGGTGTATATGCACTTGGCGATTGTGCCACCATAAGTCAACGAAAAATCATGGTATGTGAAACTTAGTTATCGACCTCGTCATGTTTCTTTAATGAGGTACATATAGTATGTGAATTGGATCAATAACATGAAAATGGTACTGTTTTCATAGGTAAATACATAGTTCTGTATGTTGTTGAGTTAGAAAGCTGTCCTCTTTGTTCAAATAACCGCAATTTTGGTCCACAACGTAAAATGCCTTACTATATCAGTTGCCTTGAAGGTTCCTTACCCACTTATTGAATGAACAAAAATTTTATGTGACTGAATACCCACAGGAAGATAATGCATGGTGGGTAATGTAAATTGAGAATAACTTTGTTCTTGGTTATGATTTTGACTTTCTACTTCAGCACCTATGGCTGATTATTTGAAGCTTAGATTATCGAGCTGCCATTTCACGGTTTAAACTAGTTTATCCTGTTCAGTTTTGATCTCTGGCATAACTTCATGAAAAACCTTTTGGTAGCCTTTGATTCTCATATAATGAGAATATCGAACAGGCACACATAGCAAGCGATCATGTATAACTTCAATGAGAGCAAACACAGAGACTTCATGCTGGTTTTATATGTTGCATTTAACTAGGCATCATAACAGGAGTACCAATTAGCAGTCAACCAAGATTGCAGTATGAAGAATCTGGTTTATTAATATGCTTCAGGCCTTTGTGCTTTCAGGAAGACATCTCAGCAATCTTTAAGGTTGCAGACAAGGACAATTCTGGAACTTTAACTGTGAAAGAAATCCAAGGTATTTTAGATGATATTTGCATAAGATACCCTCAAGTGGAACTCTATTTGAAAAGCAAGCAAATCAGCGACATAGTTGATTTAATTAAGGATTCCAAACGTGATGTTGAGAAGGAATCTATAGAACTGGACATAGAAGAGTTCAAAAGAGCTCTTGCAAATGTAGATTCACAAGTCAAAAATCTTCCTGCAACAGCTCAGGTGATCTTTTATTATCTAAATGAGTCATTTATTTATATAAATGTGATGTAACTAGCAATTGAAGTTTTATAATTTGTCCAGTTTTGTATACCCAAGGACATTATCTTGAATGTTCTTCACTCAAATGTACCAGGTTGCTGCACAACAAGGCAATTATCTTGCTAAATGTTTTAACAAAATGAAGGACTGCGAAGAGCATCCGGAAGGTCCACTGCGCATTACAGAATCAGGTCGCCATCGCTTTCGCCCCTTCAGGTACCTGTTCTAGTTGTGCTTCTTTCTCTCTATCTTTCATTTTTCCTTTCTATGTTTTTGGGTTGGATGAATTTTAATCAGTATGGGTAGCCAATCTAAGATATATTATAGTTGCTTTCTTGTTTTTGTCTTACTGATCCTATATTATTTTCAACTTTACATGGTCACTCTTTGGCTGTAGCTATTTAATTATTATTCTTTGGTAGTTGTAGATCCCTGATTTGTTTATTCAATACCACCTAGTCTAATATTGTAGTACAATATAGTCTACATGTATTGGATCCGGCAATAATCAAACTAGAACTCATAAAGTTTCACTCATTGCAGTGTGCAAATGATAAGTTCAATCTGGCACTGCAAGATTGGAAGATGGCTTGCACCATGTAAATCGTTGTTAAATTTATAATTCATTGGCTTCATGCTATGCTTGCCTATGTTTTGATGATGGAGTCACCCTTGAACTGTGATATAGGAATTCTTTGTACTTAGAAAACAATGACCTGATTATATTGTTCTAGATATTTCTATATGCATACACATGCATGTCTATATGTGTGTGTGTGCATGCATGTGCCCACGTGCACCTATCTTTGAGTTTATACTAATATTCTATTTTTTGAAAATTAAGTGTTTTTAGTGTTTCATTAAGATGATAGCAGTGGTTGACATATGAAGCCTACATAATGTGTTAATTATCTATTATTGGTTGAGGAAAGACATGACAATATTAAATCCATAAATGAAACATGGCTTTGTATATATGTTGATATAGATTCATGTGGACCCTAATTTAGACCAAGGATCTAGTATTATGTATTTTACTTGTGCCAAAATTGTGTAATAGATTTGTAGTATTTTGGAATGCTTTCCTAAAAGTGGATCATTCATTTAGAAAAAGTCCAAGGAACCCTATATTGATGTTTTGTTGATAATTCATTGTAGATGAAATTGAGGTATGTCAATGATGAAACTTCTTGCTATTAACATAAGCCAACATGCTTTGGCCATCTTCATGTGTTAGCTTTTATAAGATTATTTTCCTAAATATTATTGTAAAATAAACTCAATCGAGTGAAGCTTTTGTCAAACTATTAACTATACACCTGCATGGTTTTAGCATACATGAAAGAGAAGTGATCCAGAAGGATGACAGAACTCGATGTGGATTAATTTGGCTACTACGAATAGGGTTGGATAGGGTACAAGATCAATATCTTCCAATCAGAAAGCCGAATTGCAAGCCAAACTTGCAGAGGGCATAACTTGGTCATACGACATCTAATTTCGATGATGTTTTTCTAAATTGAGTAGTTTTTGAAGATCTGTGCCATGACGCCTCACCTTTTAAGGATGCCCCCTTGTGATCAGTTGTTAATTTCTTCGTTTAGAGTTTGAAATGGACTGGTCAAATCAAAAATTTTTCTTTCGGATAAGATTTTGATCGAGTGTAGTTTCCAATCCAAGAAAAATCCAATAAAGTGACAGAACGTAGAGTTGATGTAGAAGTCAAGATCTATCTCTTGAAGAATTTTAATTATTTTAAATTATTTTTACTAGATATGTCTATTTTAGATAAAAGAGTCCTAGAAATAAGAAAATGAATCCAAGCCAATTATGCTAGGATGGATGTCTTTCTAGAAGCTAGGAAGATGAATTTAACCCAAATTGTACAAGGCAGACCTTACTATTATAAATAGAGGCTGTGTATCTCATTTTTTAAATTAATCAAAGAAAGAAAATGGGACTTAAACCTTACTTATGAGACTCGAATTGCGTGGGTTAAGGAAAATCTTCTCTCTCCCTGATGGGATCAAGAAGGTCCATAAAATGCCTTTTGGAGTTTCTATTGGTAGTGTTTCTTAGGATTGATGTAAGTTTTTGTTGCTTACTTTTTTTGAGGTTCTAAATAATTGATTGAAGGTATAAAGGTTTATGGAGGGTAACTACGTAAGCATATATAAACCCTAGTAGAAGACCATTTTATATCAAGGAGTAAAATGAAGGTATACTAGAATGCTTTGTTCTCCATGTCTATACATACATATATATGCATACGTATGTACATATACATATAACATACATATATAGATACATGCATGCATATATAAAAACATAGGCATGGCCCAAAACACAAGGCTCCCGCATTGTGGGGTTTGGGAAGGGTCTGATATATGCCAACTTACCCCTGTATGCAAAGAGGCTATTTCTGTATTTTGAACCTGTGCTCGAAGTTACAATTGAGCAACCTTACGAGTGCACCAAGGCCTACCCTCTACATATATACATCTATACATATATGTGCCAACAAAATGGAATTAGAGATATAATTATTCAACAAGATTGATGGTAATGAAGAGATGGTGTTAGAGATACATTGATCTTGCAAGATTGACAATAATAAAGAGATATGTTCAAGATTATGAAGGCTTTGAATACTAGTTTCTTAGCATAGGAGAAGGTGAAACTGATTTGGAGAAGCAAAGGCAATATTGTTGCCAAATTTTGAGTGAATAAAATAGATAAAAAAATGATTATAATTGTAAAGAAAGAGAATGGAGAAATAAAAGTTCTTTTAAGAAAATGAGGATACTCTAACCATTATTCAAACAGCTAGCTTGTGTTGGGCTAGTCCTAGCACCTAGCATGAGACAGTATAGCACCTATTAAACGTTCTTCTTTAGCATACTTAATTAAAGAGGTCCTTATCCTTCCTTTTAATGCATTTCTTTAGCATGCCTGTATGGCATGATACATCCCTTGCAAGGCACTAGCTGGAATCCACTGTGTGATTGGTATTTATCTTGATTCTAGCCATAAATATTTGTGATTGAACTCCTATCTTCCAGATTGTAAATTATGGCATGTTACATAGAAGCTAGAAAGTTGCATGTCAAGGAAATTTCAAGGGGAAAAAAAAAAGAGCCCTAAATAACTCATGAATCACCAAACCAACTAAAGAAGAAGCTTAAGTTAATCTATTCTTTTTAGAAGAGTGAATATCACCATAGGAGTATTAGTTGGCAAATTTAGACGATGATGAATCTTTGGAAGAAAACATTGGAGAAGGCGAGACTGAACTAGATGAGCTTAAGAATGCAGAGTTTAATGAAAAGGATGAGAAGTAAGCAAATGCAAACAATATTAAGGAATATCCATTAAAATTATAAGAAGAAATTGAAGAGTTGTAAGAAATCAAAAATGCAGAAGGTGAAGAAATCAAAGAGGCAATGATGATAACTCAAGAGAAGAAATTTTATTGAAAGTTGAAAGGCAAAGAATGATAAAAACAAATTGAAAGGGCACTGATTTTTGAAATCATGAATTTAGTTTTCCATGAAAAGGTCAATATTCAAAATAAATAATTGAACATGTGAAAAAACCAAACTTCTAAATTCTTTGATTGATAAATGCTATGGTCACATGGAAGCCTTACCTTTTTCTGTTTGAGCAAGAGAAGCGGGCATTAAACTATAAGCATAAATGTGAAGAATAATGTGTGTTTGAGTAAAAAAAATTGCACACCTAAACGAAAATGTTTTGAGAAGCCCCATCAAGTCAATGAAAATGGCATGAAGATTCTTGTATATAGAAATGTCGGAAATTTCATATAGGAAAGGCATGTTTACATTTTCACTATGCCCTGGAAGATTGGTATTCATAGGCTTGAAGCAAATGAAACCAAATTTATTATTCCTTAAAGCAGGGTTTTAAATCTCATGGGATAGGGGTATCTCAGTTTTTTCATGGAACAAGATGCCCCGTTGTCTCTTTCCATCCTAATGGCATTTTCGATCATATATCCTAGTAGATATCCTCCCACTCTCTCCCCTTCTTCTTTCTTTTCTTTCCTTTTTCTTATCCCTTTTTTTCTTTCTTTCATGTTTTCTTTTTCTTTATCTCTCCTCTCCTTCCTTTCTTTCTTTTTTTCTTCTCCCTTCCTTTCTTTCTTTTCATTTTCTCCTTTTTTCCTTTTATTTTTTTTCCTTTTTTCATCTTTCCTTCATTTCTTTCTTTCCTCGTTCTTCTCTCCTCACATAGATGGTTTTTGGAGTTCGAACCGCATCCTAGTCTTGTTTCTCATAGGAATGGGATAGAACAGCTAGGATGCCCCCATAATATTAGGATATAAAATTTTATGGGGCATTTGGTATGTGGTAATCAATTCAAGATTAAGGGTGATGTGGATAGAGGTGATGAGATCACCATGCTTGATTGTACAATGGTGATCCTATATAGCAGTGATCCCAAGTCACCCCAACCCTTCCAATTACCATCCAATCCAGTGATAGAATATCCGTCTTTGAGGTTGAAGATCCAAGATCACCCTTGGGCAGTGATCTTTAGTTGAAATTTGAGAATAAAAATATCCCTTAGCAAGGTTTGCCATCTCGGTACCGACAGTCATTTCGGCTGATCGACGGTATGGTTCGGTATCGTTCTGTACCATACCGAATCGACAGTAAACCGATGAAGGCATCAGACCCGAACCAGGAGAAAAAAAAGAGAGAAATAGAGAGGGAGGAAGAAAGAAAAGAAGAGAGGGGAAGGAGGGGCGGGGCCGTCGAACGGCCTCAGATTGGCTGTCGTGGCCGCTGGATGGCACAGTCCACGCGCGCGGTACCGCGGACGTGAAACAGGGGCGTCACTCCTGTTTCATGATTTTTTTTAAAAGTCAAAACTTAAATGAAGCCGGCAGATGGTTTGTTGGCCTCAGTGATTTTAATTTTAAAAAAAAATCTTTTAAACATTTGCCGGCTTCACTGTTGGTTTTCGTTTTTAAAAAAGGTAGCCCCTGTTCCATAATCGCGATGCCGCCTGTGCTACTTCCGCCACCCTCCTCCCTTGGCCTCGGCGAAGCCCGCATCCGCGATCGCGACTGCGACGCCGTCTGCTCCCATCTTCGGTGATCTCCCGCCGGTCCGGCTCGGTATGGGGTGTACCGATCGGTTCAGCACAGTACAGCATTCCATGCCCATTAGTCTAATGAAAAAAATTGACATATCAATATACTATTAATATATTATATCGATATTATCTATTTGATATTATATTACATTGATATTATATGTCATTTATGATATATGTTACATTACAATATATTATTAAATCATACTATTGTCATATAATAATTCAATGATAATTTTAAATTAGAGTAGAAATATTTATTGTACTCTATATTTGTATAATGAAATCATTTAATATATTACGTCTATTTGCCTTATTTTTCTAATCAAAACGAATATTAGTATTAATAAATAATCTAATATAAGTATAAATTAAAATATTAATTCTATAACAACGTTTAATATATTTTATAGGATCAATAATTTATAGGACCAATAAATATATTTTTATCGAATATATTAATAATTAATATATCAATAAATATAGAATATATTTTATATGATTAATAAATATGTTTTTATAGAAAATATGAAGGGTAGCTTTGGTATTGTATGGTTAGTGATCTTGGATTCCTATGGAATATCAAACAAGTTATTTATGGATATCTATGGATCTTTAATCACTATATCAAGGCCTATTAAATATAATGATCTTTGATCATTTAGGATTAAGTCAACTCAAGATTCGCATCGCTAGTGATTTTAGATCAGCATGGTGATTCCATTTGGGTTGCCAAATGCCACCTTACATTAAACCATGAATTGCGTACATTCATTGATCTAGTCCTTCAAATGAGAAGTCCTCTCCCTTCTCCTCCTTTCTTCAACTTGAATTTTAACCATTATATCCCAAATAACCATCTTGGCCATATAAACTTCCTCAAACCTTTCTCATGGAGTGCAATATTGGTAAATTTATGTTTAGTTTTCCAAATTTAGCACTATACAGTACAAACTATTATAGTTGCTTTTGATCTTTTGCACTTTCTGCACATGACAATTTCTGTTTCAACCATGGTATATTCTATATTTATATTTTTTTCCCTTCTATTTTATGCCCAAGATATGAAATTATTAATGACAGTTTATTATTTTAGATTAGCAAATGTAAATCAAAGCTCTTCTATTAACAAGTTTTCCATTTTGTCTTTCTTTTCTGTTTTGATCCATTGCTCATCTTATATATCTCAAGGATGATGCTACTCTCTATATGAAGCCTTGCATACTTCACTTTTTCTATAAACCCTTAACAAGTCATGTGGATTTTCGAAAGGTTGTTTTCAGGTATTGTGAGGTTAAAACACGCAAACAAAAAGGCGTTTGTTCCTACCACTTGGTCTTTTAAGTTCTTTAGGAGGATGTTGTATTGCTCAGGGCTCTTGTAACATTGGGAGTTCTAGAAATTTAATGTAAAAAATTAACATCTACCTTCTGGAGATTTTTAGCTTTTTTTATGATTATTTTCATGAGTCATGTTTATTTTAGGAAAATTGTAACCTTTGTGACTATGAGTGGAATCTGATCCGGATTGTGTAAGGATGGACCTAGATGCCATTATCACCAATTCTCGATCTTCTAATATTCTTCTAAGAGATTTTAGTTGAATAGGTTGAAGGAATTACTCGAAGAAATTTTGTATGTTGTGAATATATCCACTATATTTTACATTTTATGTAAAAATTAAAAAAGAACAAGGAAGTATTAGAGACTTCTTTCTCGAGTTCATGAGTGCTAAAATGTAGAGGCTTTGTTTAGTTTTATTGGAGTCAAAGAGGGAGGGAAAGAAGCCAACACACCATAGTCAATCATACCATGTGAGTGCATGTGTCTCTTGCAAAAGTATATGCTGTTATTTTTCTCTTAACGTAAAACTGCTGCATTTTCTCCTCTACTGTGCTAACAGTTGTTTCTTTTCCTATACGGTCTTCTGATCTGTTTTGTCATCCAAGGTATAAGCATTTTGGTCAATTTGCCCCATTGGGTGGAGAACAGACTGCTGCACAACTGCCTGGAGATTGGATCTCTATAGGCCACAGTACCCAATGGCTCTGGTATTCTGTGTATGCAAGGTATATGCCTTTTTTCTTTTAGTTACTTTTTCTGTGATGCTGGAAAGCTCGAATTTGTTCATTTTCCTACCCATTTTCCTTGAAATCTTGATACATAGATGGAAATTTGATCTTCTTTTTTCTGTTTTCTTCTTCGCAAATCATGGTCTAAGTGTGTTTTAAGTACAGTCTGGTCCTTATTCTTGCTATTTCTTTTCAAATTCAGCAAGCAAGTCAGCTGGCGCACAAGAGCATTGGTAATTTCTGATTGGACGAGGCGTTTCATTTTTGGGAGGGACTCAAGTCGCATATAATTTCACAAAAAAATCCAAAGACATGTAAATAGAGCTTCTATTGAAGTTTTTGCAACCTTCCCAAAAATCAGATCACCTACTCATCTGTATTGCTCATCCATTTTCTTGTTTGTTTTTAAGATTTCTTGAGACCGAGTAAGCTCTTGTTGGCAATGTTGAGTTTAGTTATTCTTATTACTTCTGTGAATCAAAGGGTACAGCTATTCTTGTTGTATATCATATTTAGAAACCAAGTGTGGACCATAATTCTGTGTTTTGAAGTTGCATTGGTTCCACTGTTATGGAGGACTTTATCCTCTTTAATTTTTCTAGTTACATTATATATTTGCTTTGAAATTACCTGATCATGATCAAATTTCATGTGCAATCTCTTGCTCTACGCAGTCAACAATTTCTTTCTTTCTTTCTTTTGGTGTATATTGTGGGCATATTTATTGGTTTGATTGGACCCGTGGCTCCGTCAATCCAATTTCAGAAACTAGATTGGAAAATATTTCGAATAATGATGTTTATGCTTAAGATATAACTGACGATGATCATTATAGTAGGATGTAAGTAGTTTCTTTTTTCCTTGAAAAATGGAAAATTGAAGTATCTATGTACACGAACCATCCATCAGGGATTTGTGTATGGTTGGAATGGTGCACTCAAATTTAGTAAGGTGAACACAGGAGATGGCTTGATATTTTTTTTAAGAATCTGTTCATCTATATGTAATTATATGCACTCAAGTGGATTCGTCCAAATATTGCATGTAATAGATACAAGCATATATTACAATAGTAATTTTTTGTCACATCCTAACAAATTACATGACAAGCTTTTATACGATTTTTGGCATACAAAAATATGTTATTTTGTAAATAACCACAATAAATTGATTTCAAAGTGTCTTATGCAATGCAAATGCTTAGTATATTTATACTTACTAATAAAAATGCTAAAGTTGGCTTTGTTTATTGTGCTTCCAAAGTATTTACCATCATCCTAAAGAGCTGTGTTCTCAGTGGCTCTATGATCCTCTAAATTAAATCCAACCGTTTTATGTTGTTTATACACAAAAACTTATTGGCGCTTAGCCTATAGAGTTGGACTGGAATAGTTTGGAGAGTATTAGGCTCCAAACGCTTCTCAAGAAAAATAAATGAAGGGCCTTAAGATAAAAATCAACATCGTTTGATTCTCTCTTGATTCTTTGTTTCAGCCAACGGCTCGGTTCCAATGCTACACTAATTTGATTGTTAATTAGTTTCTAGGATGAAGTCCATTGTCTCGGCCTTTATCCTTGATCTTTTCCTCTTGAATGGATGGGACGTAGGTGTATTCCTCTTGATCACATCTGCCCAATTAGAGACGCTGCTGCACCATCAATATCAAACCAATTAAATATTAACTTTTTGGAAATATATTTGTGAAGATCTCAATTAGGTTATTACTTGTTGGAACTGATTTAAACCTGACAAGAAAAAATCAAATATGAATTCAAACACAATTAGGGGTGCTCTGGTATTTCAACAGGATTAGGTTGAGAATCCTGTAGGATTCACTGATTAGGCCGTTTATTTGAGTATGTAGTTGTATCAACCAAATGCCTCCCGTAGAATGAAAAAATTTTTTTTTTTCCCTATAGTCTAGAGGCTAGGATCTGAGCTAGGTTTGGACAGATTTTTAGAAAATATAAACTAGATAGGCAAATAAATCTGATTTTTATAGAATTTTCAGTCTAATCTTATAAGATCCAGACAGGTCTTTAGGATCAGTTTAAATGTCTAGACTCAAAATTCTATGGGACTTATGGTTTACGCCGAGACAACAAAATAAAACCAAGTAAAACTAGATTATAGTGCAGAATTTCGTCAATGCCGGACAAGCTGGAGTCGAGGGGATCGCGGCCACCACCGGGACCTGCAAGGGAAGTCTAAATCGGAGTTAGGGGTGCTCCGGCAAGACCCTCCGATGCTCAAGTCAGTACTCTGCCTCAACAGAAATGGAGCACTCGAATGGGATTTTAGTAGAGTTTCGAGATAGAATTTAGAGCTTAGAGGAGAACGTATCTGAGGGGTCTCTTTTATAGATGGAAGAGCGTAACCGATTGACAGCGACGTCCGTAACTACCTGGTAGTGGGCCGTTCAGGGCCACGTAGAGTTTGTTACGGAGAGTGGAGTGGTGTCTGTTGTCGCAATTTGTCAGAGAGTGATGGGGCCACGTGGAGTTTGTTACCGAGAGTGGAGTGGTGTCTGTTATCGTGACTTGTCAGAGAGTGATGGGGCCACGTGGAGTTTGTTATCGAGAGTGGAGTGGTGTCCGTTGTCGTGACTTGCCGGAAAGTTTGGGCCGGACGGCTGAAGCTCGGTTGGGACGTCTGGTGGAGTGAAATATCTCTCTGTCTCAGCAATTTAAGAGAAGCTCGGATGTTTCCAAGGTTGCTGACGGATTAACTGTGGTTGGGTGCCTTAGGCATTGATGCTGTAGGCGGAAGTCATCTGCTGTAGAAGCTCGGGCGAAAATTTTCTGTTGGAGAAGTCCAGCAGGAGTCCGATTGCTAGAGAAGTCCGTTTGAAATTTATCTGATGTAGAAGCTCATCTGAAGACTGTCCATTGGAGAGGTCCGATTTTATGAGGAATCCAGTAGAAGGTCGACCGATAGTGGAGTTCAGAAGGCGTTGTGGAGGTTCGTCCGCTGGAGGAGTCTTGAGGATACTATGAAAGGTCGACCGCTGGAGGAGTCTGGAATTCAATTCTATTATAGAAGTTCGGACGGAGTCCGATTCTTGTAGGAGTCCGAAAGGAGGCCGCTTACTGTAGAAGCTCGGACGAAGATCGGTTGCCGTGGAAGCTCGGATGGAGACTTCTTATTGTAGAAGTCCTGCTGCTGGAGAAGCTCGGTCATTGACGAAGTCCAGAAGAAGTTTGGAGTAAAGTCGATCGTGGCTGGAAGAAGTCTGGAAGAGATTCGGAGAGTAGTCGATCACTGTAGAAAATCGACTGATAGTGAAGCCCAGAGAGCATTTGGAGCAGTCCGGTAGATGAATGGAGGAGCTCATTATTGGAGAAGTCCGGATGGCACGATAGGAGTTCGTCCGTTGGAGAAATCTGGAGGACACTGTGGAAGGTCGACTGCTGGAGGAGTCTGGATGGTATTGTGGAAGCTCGGACGGCCAGGGGAGTTTAAAAAGACGTCGTACGAGGTCGAAAGCTGGGAGAGTTCTGGGAGGGTTGGCCTCTTACGAACTTCGGCTGGGGTTATTTTATACCCAACAACGCCGAGACAACAAAATAAAACCAAGTAAAACTAGATTAGGCCTACAATTATAAGAATCTAAAAAAATATTGGTTGGATCTTGTCACGCCCCCGACCCGAGATTGTGAACCGAAGGTTATGGCAACCGCCGTGTACTCATAGAAAACTCTTTCCATAAGCATGCTAGGCATCTTATCATACTATTATAAAGTAACAACGGAATAATTAGTCAATAATTTAAATAAAAAATATAACAATCTAAATTTTAATTTTAATATCTCAATAAATTCAACAATGTTCAATAGGTCTTACATCAAATTCAATAAGACTTTCAATCTAAAATAAAAGTATGAAGGTGCTGCTTCTAATCACTCTTCCATTCATATCTTATATCATTTTAATTTCTTAACATCTGTAAAAATAGTAAAATAGGAGATAATGAGCTAGACAGCCAAGTAAGCAATGATCACTTTAAATAGATTTTATAAAGTATTAAAGTAAATAATTATTTATAAAAAATAAGTATATAAAGTTCATCAATTCGAAATCAATTTCCATCATGCAATATAATTCATGATAAATTCATTTTTTTTTCAAAAATTCAAGTTTCTTTCGAGATTTCAATTTCTTTCATTCTTAAATTCTTTTCATCAACCATGAGCTATGACCATATTTTTCTTGTTGCAGGGTCATAACACCACGTATCATTTTGCGATAAGCTACAAATCATCTGACAGCAAATTCTTTCAAAACCGCTGGTCTCGCTGGCGACATAAACTCTTAGGACAAATCAATTGCCAACGTATTTGTCCCTATTGGTGGAGTCTTTTATATAGTCAGATTGTCAGTTAATATCATTCTTATATCAAAATTCTTCATAAATCGTGTTTCTTATTTTAATTCGATAAGAAAACATATAATCATGTGGTATCAAAATCAATCAATATAATGCATAATGAAATTGTTGGGTATAAAATACCCCTCAGTCGAAGTTCGTGATGGGAGCGACCCTCCGGGAATCCAACTGACTTTCGACCTCCGGCAACGTCTCTTCAAATCTCCCGGACTCCTACGGGAGCAGAGCTTCGCCCGCGACTTCACCTACAGGTAAACTCAGTCCGGACTCCTACGGGAGCCGGACTTCATCCCTGACCTTGATTGCAAGTGGACTTCGACCGGACTCCTATGGGAGCCGGGCTTCGTCCCCAGCTCCGGCTGCGGGAAGACTCCGTCCGGATTCCTACGGGAGCCGGACTTCGTCCCCAACATCAACTGCTGGAAGGCTTCACCCGGACTCCTACGGGAGCCGAGCTCCGCCCGCGACTTCACTTACAGGTAAACTCAGTCCGGACTCCTACGGGAGCCAGACTTCATCCCCGACCTTGATTGCAGGTGGACTTCGACCGGACTCCTATGGGAGCCGGGCTCCGTCCCCAGCTTCGGCTGCGGGAAGACTCCGTCCGGATTCCTACGAGAGTCGGACTTCGTCCCCAACATCAACTGCTGGAAGGCTTCACCCGGACTCCTACGGGAGCCAAGCTCCGCCCGCGACTTCACTTACAGGTAAACTCAGTCCGGACTCCTACGGGAGCCAGACTTCATCCCCGACCTTGATTGCAGGTGGACTTCGATCAAACTCCTAGGGGAGCCGGGCTCCGTCCCCAGCTCCGGCTGCGGGAAGACTCCGTCCGGATTCCCATGGGAGCCGGACTTCGTCCCCAACCTCAACTGCTGGAAGGCTTCACCCGGACTCCTACGGGAGCCGAGCTCCGCCCGCGACTTCACTTACAGGTAAACTCCGTCCGGACTCCTACGGGAGCCAGACTTCGTCCCTGACCTTGATTGCAGGTGGACTTCGACCGGACTCCTATGGGAGCCGGGCTCCATCCCCAGCTACCGACTCCAACCGAACTTCGGCCGACAAGTCTGGACCCCCAGGCAGGCCACAATAATGGCCATGATTCTGCTCCACTCCCTGCGGCGGACCCTACGCAGCTCCATTACTCCCTGGCAGGCCCTAATAATGGCCACGATCCTGCTCCACTTCCTGCAACGGATACCGCGCGATTCTCCCATTCTCTGGCAAGTCGCGACAACGGACGCCGCTCCGCTCCCCGTGGCAGACTCCACGTGGCTCGCCCCGGTGATAGCCACGGGTCTACTCCACTACTCTCCGCAACAAACTCCTCCTGACTCTGGGCGGCCCACTACCAGACGGTTACAGACATCGCCATCAGTTTGTTGCCCCCTCCGCCTATAAAAGGGGGACCCCAGATATGTTATTCTCTAAGCTCTCATTTTTACCTAGAAACTCTGCTAAAATTTTCGTTCGAGCACTCCATTCTTGTTGAGGCAGAGAACTGACTTGAGCGTCAGAGGGTCTTGCCGGAGCAACCCCACCTCCAGTTTAGACTTCTTTTGCAGGTCCCGACGGCGACCGCGACTCCAGCTTCTCCGGCGCTAGTGGATTTTTGCACCAACATGATTGGCGCTAGAAGGAGGGGCAGCGAACCTTCGCAGTACCCTTGTTCTTAAAGGAGCGCTCAACGGGATTGCCCCCGGGCATCTTCTCCGACATCCGCTCCCCCTTTTCCCCCCACTGGATCCTCGCCCGATGACTTCTCACGAAGCATCCACACGGCGACCCACGGCCTCCGCAGCCAGATCTCAGGCTCTGGCCTCGCCTCTGGTTTCTCGAGCCCCACATCCTCCGGCAATAGTCGCCGGCATGGAGTGGTCGGACAATCGGCTTCCGACGGATTTCGCCAACACCATCTCGGAAGGATCCCGACAGGAAGCAACCAACGTACTGGCCGCACCCCCCAAGCGACAAAAGATTGAGGAACCCATAACCTTTACTGAAGAAGACGCTCAGGGAGTTCAATTTCCTCATAACGACGTGGTTGTAGTTTTCTTGAATATAGCAAATTACGACGTCCACCGCATTCTCGTCGATAATGAAAGTTCGGCCGATATTTTGTTCTACGACGCCTTTTCAAGAATGTCCATCCTTGACGGTCATTTGAGGCCGATTAGCTCCCCTCTGGTAGGGTTTACCGGCGATGCTGTTCCGGTAGAGAGAATAGTAACTTTGACTGTGGCCACAGGTCGATATCCAAGGCAATCCAGGGCTCTAGTGAATTTTCTGATGGTGAAAGCGCCGTCAGCCTACAACGCAATCCTCGGCCGACCTGGCCTCAACGCTCTCCGAGCCATCGTATCAACCTACTGTTTGAAGTTGAAATTCCCCACCAAATAGGGGATCGGAGAGGTCCAAGGAGACAAAGCCCTGGCCAGACACTGCTACAACATAGCCTTGCAAAGAAGCGACCAATCTGACCCCTGTCCAGTCGATGGACTGGATGCTCGCGACGACCTCACTGAAGAGAGGGGCGTTCCAATTGAAGATCTGGTACCAATCCCTTTGAATGACGGAAACGTGGAGCATGTAGCGATGATCGGCTCCAACCTGAGGGAGGAGGTGCGGACGCGTCTCATCGATTTTCTATGAAAGAATGCGGACGTTTTCGCCTGGATTCCAGTAGACATGCCGGGGATTGACACGGAAGTCATAGAGCACCGCCTGGCCATCGATCCAAAGCATCAACCGACGAAAGAAAAAATCCGAGGTCATGCACCAGAGAGGCAGAGGGCGATAGCTGAGGAAGTGGACAAGCTCCTTAAAGCCGGATTCATTAGGGAAGTCAATTATCCTGATTGGATTTCCAACGTTGTCCTAGTCAAAAAAGCAAACGACAAGTGGAGGATGTGCATAGACTTCAAAAAGCTGAATAAGGCCTGCCCAAAGGACAGCTACCCCTTTCTCAGAATTGATCAACTGGTGGACGCAACCTCGGGCCATGAGCTCCTCACCTTCATGGATGCATTCTCCGGCTATAATCAAATCAGGATGGCACCGGAAGATGAAGAAAATACCACTTTCATTACTAACCGTGGCCTTTACTGTTACAGGGTCATGCCTTTCGGCCTCAAAAATACAGGCGCAACCTACCAGTGGTTGGTGAACAAAATCTTCAAGGAGCAGATCGGCCGCAATATGGAGGTCTACGTGGATGACATGCTCATAAAAAGCAAATCTTCCGTGGACCACATCGCCGACCTCGAGGAGACCTTCGACGCTCTCCAGAAATATAAAATGAAGCTGAACCCGACTAAATGCACTTTCGGAGTAACCTCGGAAAAATTCCTGGGCTTCATGGTGTCGGGGCACGGGATTGAGGCTAATCCAAAAAAAATTTGTGCCATCCAAGAGATGGCCGCCCCAAAGTCGATAAAAGAGATTCAGCGCCTTACAGGGAGGGTAGCAGTCCTGAATCGCTTCGTCGCAAAGTCGGCCGAACGGTGCTTACCCTTCTTTCAAACTCTCAAGCAGCCGAAGAACTTCTGTTGGACCTCTGAGTGCCAACAGGCATTCGAAGAACTAAGGAGCTACCTCGGCTCACCTTCGCTGTTGGCAAAATCGGAGCCTGGGGAGGAACTATTTTTATACCTGGCGGTCTCTCCCATGGCTCTCGCGGCTGTCCTTGTCAAAGAAGAAGCAAAAATCCAACGGCCGATCTACTACGTCAGTCGCGCGTTGAGAGACGTCGAGACCAGGTATACCAAATTAGAAAAACTGACTTACGCCTTGTTGATTGCAGCCCGGAGGCTCCGACCCTACTTTCAAGGGCACACTGTAACGCTGCTCACCGACCAACCGATCAAGGCGATTTTGCACCGGACGGACGCCTCCGGGAGGATGGCAAAATGGACGATCGAGCTCACAGAATTCGACATCAACTATCGACCCAGGCCAGCAGTGAAGGCCCAAATATTGGCAGATTTCATAGTGGAGTGTACTATCCCAGAGGAGGCCGAACCTGAACAAAGCGAAATTGACGGCCTGAAGCCCCGACCGAACTCTCCCAAAGAAGAAGCGGATCCCTCTGATCGCTTTTGGGCCCACTATGTGGACGGGTCTTCCAACATGTCGGTGCAGGCGCGGGCCTGATCTTGATCAGTCCGGAGGGAATCATCGCGGAGTATGCTCTGCGTTTTGAGTTCCCCGCAACGAACAACGGGATGGAATATGAAGCCTGATCGCAGGACTGAGGATCGCCAAAGAGCTGGAAATAGATCAGCTCCGGGTCTACAGTGACTCCTAACTAGTAGTGGGACAAGTCAACGGAAATTATGAAGTGCGGGAGGACAGCATGGCTAAATACCTTGAAAAGGTAAAGGAGCTCGTCCCCGCCTTCAACAGCTTCAACATCAGATAGATTCTGAGGTTAGAAAATACCAGGGCTGACCTTCTCTCCAAGCTGGCAACGTTGGCTCTGGCCGAATTGCCCAAAGGCGCTCTTTTTGAAGTTCTAAAGTGTCCGAGTACAGAAGAATCACAGCCCGTGATGAAAATTGACCATGAGCCCAGCTAGGTCGACCCACTGATAATCTATCTCAGAGATGGGGTTCTCCCCCAGGATGCAAAAGAGGCTTGGAAGCTCAGAAATCAAGCCTCCCGATACATCCTTTATGAGGGCAAGTTGTACAAGAGATCATACTCTTTGCCCCTTTTGAAATGTCTTCGGCCTTCAGAAGCTGACTACGCCTTGTGGGAGGTGTATGAAGGAATCTATGGAAACCATTTGGGGGCTAGATCTTTATCCCACAAGTTGCTCCGCCAAGGATATTACTGGCCGACAATGCATCATGATTCGATTGAATATGTCAGAAAGTATGATCGATGCCAGAGATATACCAATATCCAGAGGCAGCCCACCATCGAGCTTACACCCTTGAGTGCCCCATGGCCTTTTGCGCAATGGGGGATGGACATCTTTGGCCCCTTTCCCATGGCGTCGGGGTAGAGGAAGTTCCTCCTTGTAGCAATCGACTACTTCACCAAATGGGTTGAAGCCGAACCACTAGCAAAAATCACAGAAGCAAAAGTATAAGATTTCGTCTGGAAGTCGATCGTATGCAGGTTCGATCTGCCTAATACCCTAATCACTGATAATGGGCAGCAATTTGTGGGAGCAAGATTCGCCGAATTCTGTGAAGATCTAAACATCTCCCACAACTTCACATCAGTAGTCCATTCTCAGGTGAATGGCAAGGCTGAGGTGACTAACAGAACCCTTCTGCAGGGGATTAAGACAAGGCTCGAAAAGGTGAAGGAAACTTGGGCGGACGAACTTTATCATATGTTGTGGGCGTATCGAACTACCTAAAGACTGCCCACAGGGGAGACCCCCTTTGCTTTAGCCTTCGAAACGGAGGCCGTCATCCCAATTGAGCTTAAACTCCCGTCGGCACGAGTCGTGGCATTCGACGAACATCAAAATTCGCAAGGTCTTAAAGCCAACCTCGACCTGCTGGAAGAAAGGCGGGAGGTGGCACAGGTTCGAATGGCAGCCTACAGACAGAAAGTCGCTCGCTATTACAACTCACGGGTCAAGAACAAAGTCTTTAGAGCAGGAGATCTAGTGCTTCGGCGAGCTGCTGTCTCGCAACCTCAGGATCGAGGGAAGCTCGCCCCAAACTGGGAGGGCCCATATGAGGTCAAGGAAGTAGACCGGCCCGGAACTTATTATCTTAAGGAGCTCGGAAGAGCCGACCTCCCGCGACCATGGAGCTCGAAAAACTTACGAATGTACTACCAATAACTTTGTTTTAATTAAAAGTTGTATATCTACATGTCTCTCCCCTTTGGCACTATCTTACATCGATAGGGCAGTCCAAACAAACTGTATCAGAAGCAAGAGGGGAACTTCGTCTCGACAAAGTCGAAGGCCCGATTCTCTTTAGACCGGATGGGGGGAGAGGCCCTGCAACGCCCATATGCGCCCCTATAGCCCTGTTAGGGACAGGAGGAGAACCTCGCCCTAACTTGAGCAAAGTCGAAGGTCCGGTTCTCTTTAGACCGGATGGAGGGAGAGGCCCTGCAACGCCCATATGCGCCCCCACAGCCCTGTTAGGGACAGGAGGAGAACCTCGCCCTAACTTGAGCAAAGTCGAAGGTCCAGTTCTCTTTAGATCGGATGGGGGGAGAGGCCCTGCAACGTCCATATGCGCCCCCACAGCCCTGTTAGGGATAGGAGGAGAACCTTTCCCTAACTTGAGCAAAGTCGAAGGCCCGGTTCTCTAGACCGGATGGGGGGAGAGGTCCTGCAATGCCCATATGCGCCTCCACAGCCCTGTTAGGGACAGGAGGTGAACCTCGCCCTAACTTGAGCAAAGTTGAAGACCCGATTCTCTAGACCGGATGGGGGGAGAGGCCCTGCAACGCCCATATGCGCCCCCACAGCCCTGTTAGGGACTGGAGGAAAACCTTGCCCTAACTTGAGCAAAGTCGAAGGCCCGGTTCTCTAGACCAGATGGGGGGAGAGGCCCTGTAACGCCCATATGCGCCTCCACAGCCCTGTTAGAGACAGGAGGTGAACCTCGCCCTAACTTGAGCAAAGTCGAAGATCCGGTTCTCTAGACCGGATGGGGGGAGTGGTCCTGCAACGCCCATATGCGCCCCCACAGCCCTGTTAGGGACAGGAGGAGAACCTCGCCCTGACTCGAGCAGAGTCGAAGGCCCGGTTCTCTTTAGATCGGAAGGGGGGAAGGGCCCAGCAATGCCCATATGTATGCCTACAGCCGCGTTAGAGACAAGAGGAGGACCTCGTCCTAACCAGAGCTGAAACCTGTTACGATAGAAACAGGGAAAGAACCTCGTCAATTAAAGTCTAGTCGTTCAAGACCAGAAGAGAAAAAGGAGGGGACCTTCCCCAGCGGCTCCTTCGCAATAAGACTCCGTCCGGACTCCTACGGGAGCCGGACTTCGTCCCCAGCTTCGATCGTCGGTAAACTCCGTCCGGACTCCCACGGGGGCCGGACTCCGCCTCCAACTTCAACTGCGAACAAACTTCGCCCGGACTCCTGCGGGAGCCAGACTTCGCCCTCGACTTTGATCAAAAGAAAACTCCTCCCCGACTCTTACGGGAGCCGAAACCTCATCCCCAACTTCGACCGCTGGTAAGTCCCGTCCGGGAGCCAGATTTCGCCTCTGACTTCAATCGCAGGTAAACTCCGTCCGGACTCCCACGGGAGCCGGACTTTGCCCCGACTTCGCTTGCGGGAGCCGAACTCCCGTAGCCCCACCAAGAGCGGAGGAAAAATTCCAAATGAAAAAGAAAAAGGGAGGAGGGGCTAAAAAGGAAGGCGATGGACCACGTCAGTGATGAATAAAAAACAAACAGCGTCGAAGATGCAGAGAACCCCATCTCAGCAAGGATTGGGGTTCTTATCAAGGACCCCAGCTCTCAAGGAAGCTCTCAGCGCGAGTCCGAGATGAGACTTCCTCGGAGCGATGAAAGATCAGACCTCCGAGCCTGAGCCCTGATGGGGGGCACCAAACCCGAGTGGCCCCAGACAAATCTGCGGCCATGGACGAAAAAGACGGATCGATACGATAGCAATCGGGTACCTCCGAACAATGCGAAGGCCAAAAAGAAGCTCGGCAAGCGATAATTCAACACGTGAGTATAAGAGGTAGCAGAAATTTTCCTTCTCATATTATTCATCCAATATACATTACAGAGCCATTAGTTGAAGGAGAAGGATAACTGAAAGGCGAGCCGACGTGACCACTACCGGCGACCTATGGACGACGTCAAAAAAAAAAAAAAACAAAAAAAAAGAGAAGAGAAGAGAAAAGAGAGAAAGAAGAAGAGAAGTAAAGAGAAGAGAATACAACAACAACAATGGTAAAGAAAGGAAGTTCGGCAGACAACAATTCGACGCAAAGCGCAAATGAAGTAACAAAATCTCCTTCTCATTTCTCGATGTACGTTACAAGACCCGGAGGGCCAGAAAAAGAAAATATTATTACAAGACTCAAAAGGGATGCACCGGAGGCTACTTCGAGCTGTAGACTTCTCTTTCTGGTTCTATCCTTCCCTGTAGCATTTTCCAGCACGTGTGACAAGCCTCTCGGCTCTCGCCCCCCGTTCCGCTCCACCTTCGAAATCCCAACCCTAGGGAGAAAAGGATGGGATAGATTCCAGGGGGCAGCAAGGGCAACGACAGCGGCGACGACGACCTGTTTCAAGAAGAACCAGAATCACCCCGGAGGCAGCGGTGGCGTCGAAGGCATGCACCACCGCCATGTGCTCCATGACAACCACCATCCTGGGTGTTCCGGTAAGGTCGGCATGCGCTACTTCCACCGTCCCCACAACAAGTTCTGCTGTCCCGCCATCGGCGCCGATCGCTTCTTGTCCCTCGGCCCCGACGGCATCAAGGATCCCGCCACGGCTTGTGGCGAAGGCTCTGCCCCCTTGACCGGTGTCGCCCCGTTCGGCTACTCCGAAGTTCTCAGGCGGAACGTCTTCACCGGTTGTCCCCGTTATTAAACCCATGTTGTTGAAGGAATTCTCCCTTGAGCCCCAGTTAAAGCGGCGGGAACCCTCAGTAGCGGCTTGACAATCGAAGAACTCGCAGACCGCTGTTCTCCTCCTCGCACTCTTCTTAGTCTGTGACATCATCTTGAGATTGGCCTCCGGGGCAGAGGCCCCGGTGGGGGAACCCCTTGGAGAGACTCGAGGGACCGGAAGCGGCGGAAAGCCGGCGGAGATGGCAAAGACCGACGCGAAAGGTGCTTGGAGTCGGAAGGGGCACCGATGGAGTGGCTGAGTGGCTAAGCTCTCAGGCGAAAGAAGGATGTCGTGAAGCCCCTGGAGGAAAGGTGGGGGCTTAAATAGGCAACGGGGCCTGGCGCAGTTATGGTGGCAGGTGTCCCTAGGCCAACCAGTGCCCACCACGTGTCCCGCGTGTCCCACTCACCGCGACCTGGGGTTGACCGTTCGTAAACTTTCATGACACGATGCTTGGGATCACGTCCCGGTGAGAGTTTCGAAAAGACTCTTCGGGTCGCCCTAATCAAAAAATGGCTCCAGCATGCGCGCATTAAATGCCAACATATCTGAGGACGATCGTGCGCAGACGTCGAGGGAAGAACTTCGACTGCGACAATCTTTCTGTACTTCCTTCATTCGAAATTCGAACTCGAAAGTAGGGAGACTGATGTTGGGTATAAAATACCCCCCAGCCGAAGTTCGTGATGGGAGCGACCCTCCAGGAATCCAACTGACTTTCGACCTCCGGCAACGTCTCTTCAAACCTCCCGACTCCTACGGGAGTCGAGCTCCGCCCGCGACTTTACTTACAGGTAAACTCAGTCCGGACTCCTACGGGAGCCGGACTTCGTCCCTGACCTTGATTGCAGGTGGACTTCGATCGGACTCCTATGGGAGCCGGGCTCCGTCCCCAGCTCCGGCTGCGGGAAGACTCCGTCTGAATTCCTACGGGAGCTGGACTTCGTCCCCAACATCAACTGCTGGAAGGCTTCACCCGGACTCCTACGGGAGCCGAGCTCCGCCCGCGACTTCACTTACAGGTAAACTCAGTCCGGACTCCTACGGGAGCCGGACTTCGTCCCCGACCTTGATTGCAGGTGGACTTCGACCGGACTCCTATGGGAGCCAGGCTCCGTCCCCAGCTCTGGCTGCGGGAAGACTCCGTCCGGATTCCTACGGGAGCCGGATTTCATCCCCAACATCAACTGCTGGAAGGCTTCACCCGGACTCCTACGGGAGCCGAGCTTCTCCCGCGACTTCACTTACAGGTAAACTCAGTCCGGACTCCTACGGGAGCTGGACTTCGTCCCCAACCTTGATTGCAGGTGGACTTCGATCGGACTCCTAGGGGAGCCGGGCTCCGTCCCCAGCTCCGGCTGTGGGAAGACTTCGTTCGGATTTCCATGGGAGCCGGACTTCGTCCCCAACCTCAACTGCTGGAAGGCTTCACCCGGACTCCTACGGGAGCCGAGCTCCGCCCGCGACTTCACTTACAGGTAAACTCCATCCGGACTCCTATGGGAGTCGGACTTCGTCCCTGACCTTGATTGCAGGTGGACTTCGACCGGACTCCTATGGGAGCCGGGCTCCGTCCCCAGCTCCAACCGAACTTCGGTCGACAAATCTGGACCCCCAGGCAGGCCACAATAATGGTCACGGTTCTGCTCCACTCCCTGCGGCGGACCCTACGCAGCTCCATTACTCCCTGGCAGGCCCTAATAATGGCCACGATCCTGCTCCACTTCCTGCAACGGATACCGCGCGATTCTCCCATTCTCTGGCAAGTCGCGACAACGGACGCCGCTCCGCTCCCCGTGGCAGACTCCACGTGGCTCGCCCCGATGATAGCCACGGGTCCACTCCACTACTCTCCGCAACAAACTCCTTCTGACTTTGGGCGGCCCACTACTAGACGGTTACAGACATCGCCATCAGTTTGTTGCCCCCTCCGTCTATAAAAAGGGGACCCCAGATACGTTATTCTCTAAGCTTTCATTTTTACCTATAAATTCTACTAAAATTTTCGTTCGAGCACTCCATTTTTGTTGAGGCAGAGAACTGACTTGAACGTCGGAGGGTCTTGCCGGAGCAACCCCACCTCCGGTTTAGACTTCTTTTGCAGGTCCCGACGGCGACCGCGACTCCAACTTCTCCGGCGTTAGCAGATTTTTGCACCAACAGAAATTAATATGTTCAATCATATTTTATTATAACATATCAAATTAAGATATTTTTTATAACAAAATATCATTCATCCAATTCATGCATCATTCCATAAATCATGTCAGAAAAATATATTATAATTTATCGATAAATTTAGAAAAAATAAAGCATTACTTACCTCATACATATTCCATTAAATCCACATAATTCTAAATTTTTTTTTTAAAATTTTTTATTTATAAATCATATCGCGATATCCCATGATCAACATCTACAACCCTATACAGGATCAATTCCAATAATTAGATAAGACATGAATAATTAAGAAAGATAGAATTGATGGATACCTGCATCCTATAGTCTAGATTGGTCCGATCATCTAATTTCATCTGATCAAAATCCAATTAAGACATAGATGGTCCAGAGTTTGGCTATCGTGCGAAATCAGATTTTCAAAATGATAGAATTGAGATTCCTTCGTTAAGTTTATAAATCAAATAGAGAGAAAAAGTTAGAGGAGAGAGAATTCATGAGGTACAATCCAAATTGATCAGGTGACACAGTCTAATATCTCGATTAGTCCAATCAAAATAATCTAATCAAATCATGGTTAAATCAGTATACAGATGATTCAAAATAAAATAATGGATGATCAAATTTGATGGTTCATGATCTGATCAAGATGCTGGCATACTGCCCAACGACCACGGATCAAGATGTATTTATTTAATAATTCAAACTCATCATCACTCTTTTTAGAATTCTAAAATATCTCAGGAGAGATAAATAATTTTGAGAGAAAAAATTTTAGAAAGAAAAATTAGAGAGAGAAAGAGAAGAAAGAGAGAGGATAGGAGCAAAAGAGAGTCTATTTCTCTTTTCTTTTTTTTCTTTTTCTTTTCTTTCTCTCTCTTTATTTTTTTTCTTCTTTTTCTTTCTTTTCTTTTCCTTTTTCTCTTTCCTCCCTCTTCTTCTTCTTCCTTCGTTTCAGCAGAACAGGGGATCTTGGAGTCCCCTTCATCTTCCCCGACTCCAAAGGAGTCTTGCCCAGAGAAGGTGGCCGGAGGTGCGGTCCACGGTGACGCATCCGAAGGTCCCTCAATCAGCGGCCGACGGCAACTACAGTCGCCGGAAAAATTCAAAGAAAAACCGACGAACAGAGGATTTCAGATCCGATTTATCCCAAAAAATTCAACAAGTAAATCATGGCTGCAAGGGTTGAGAAAGAAGGAGAGAAGGGTCGAACAACTATTTCCAACCTTATCTTCTGTGGTCAAGATTCTGAAATCAATGGAGGAAGATAGACGGAGAGAGAAGAAGGGGTCCTCAGTGGTTGATCTTCATGGAGGGGAAGAGGGTCTCCTCTTATAGAGGAGCCCTAAAGTTGAACTCCGACCCAGATTTCAAACGGAGAGGAAGACTCCCAACGGGAGTCTTCTTCCTCCCGTTCTCTCCCTCCTCTTTTTTTTTTTTTTTTTTTTTCTGCTTTGATATCTGTGCTGGTGGGGGTTGGGGTCAAGTGGGTTGGGCCCGATTGGGCTGGGGCATCACGGATCTTGTTGATCCAACCAAGTGTCAAACCATGTAACATTCATGCAGCTCATGATATGTAGTATTTGCCGTATAAATTACTACATTTAATTCGATATGCCAGTCAGAACTGGGTACAAAAGAAGTGCAAGAAGCGAACATCAGAATAACAAAAATAAAGTCAAGAGAACAAAAGCAAGATAGGAGGGATCACTAAAACCAAGCAAAGAGGTCCCGTTCTAGAACACTTGTTCCATAGAACAGAAATCATTTACAAAATGCAGTAACCATGTATCCACCATCCTTCTGGTGACTCAATAAATCAGGTAATTATAACAATTTATGACTTCACGAATTGGACATGGTTTCTATGGCAACATTTTTTTTTTTCCTTTTTTCTTTTTTTTTTCGCCCCCCTCCCCCCCGAGAAGTAGGGAATTGTTACTATATAGGTGATCATTTGTGGTAATTTTTCTTTTTAAAAAATCCTTTTTTTATTCCTTTATATTTCAATTTGTAAATGAGTAGTATCCTATATGAGGATGAGTGAAAATTTTTCATTAGTTCAATAATTGTACAAGTATTCCTTTAAAAGAAAAATTGTGAAGCTAGTAATAGCAGACTCTTATGATGCTTATGGTACAAGAATGTAATTAGTACGATAATAATGGTAACTTCATATACGATGTAAAACTATCAGCATGTCAAGGCAGGGTAGGCTTCCACCTTGATGCTTGCATCAATCTTAAACAAAGCATCTTCATATTTGTGAAAACAACATGATCTGCCTCCATAGATTAAAGTTGCACATAAAGATGACTGAAGAACAATGATTAAAAAAAAAAAAAAAAGGGTAATGAAAGGAGTCTGATGTTGAGAGTTTATTAAGGTAGTGATTTTTCCCTATGCTCTTGGTCCTATTCGTGTTCAGATATATTTTATTTATTTTTAGTTTTATCTTGCTTGGTTTCCATCTCTGCCAGAGGCTAATAATGTTCTTTGTGTGTTCCCAATAAATAATCTGATCCTGTCAGTGAAGTAGTACTCAGCCTCTTCCCCAATTATTGGTTTTACAGAAGGGAGAAATAAAATTTTCGGAAGCTGAATGTTTCAAAATCGATATAGGTGATCATTGTTGAAAAATGGTTTGTATGGCAACATTTTTTTTTTTCTTTATCCTAAAAGGGAGAACAAAAAAAGGGATTGTTTTGATGTTGGATAAGAGGAAAGGGATACCGTAATGTTGGAACCCTCGTAAACCAGCCAATGTATTCATTGTCTTTCCAATAAATCACTCAACGAGATAACCACAAGTAGCTGTCTAAATTGCATGAATTGAACATGTTGCCTTTTTGTTTGATAACAGGGCATCAATTCTTTAAAGATTTCATTTATTAGAAATCTTCTAGATTTGGTAGACTATTAATCCATCCTAAAAGTATTTTTATTTTTTTAAAATTTCCCCATCCTTTCCATGTATTCTCTTCCTTTCTATTTGCTAGGACTTTTCTTTTTTATTTTTCCCTGCATGTATTGTCTTTGTTCCTATTTGCATGCTTATAGTCTATTACAGGAACCGGATATGCGTAATGAATTGCTAATATCTCCCCCCTACATACCACGTCCCCCCACCCCCAACCAAAAAAGAAAAGACATAAAAAAGGAAACCATAAACGTAGCTGATGGCCTCTGACTACATTTATAAAAGGACCCTATTTCAGGGCCATTTTTTCTTATCCTTGCTCTTGCTTTGTTGCTAACTCAAATGGCCCCGGGAAGGAGTATTGCAGGTTTCATGTCAGGTATTTGGTTGGCAATTATTTTCCTTTGGCTCCTTTCCCACCTCCAGATAACTGAATCAAAGGAATTCAATGTTGGTGATGCTGGTGGATGGACGTTTCAAGTGAGCAGTTGGCCAAATAACAAGACTTTTCATGCACGCGACGTGCTTGGTATGTTATAATCTTTTCTACTTCAACTGCTGACATGATTTTTTTTTTTTTACCTCTAAAAGAAATATATCATCCATTATGGATGACGGTTTGGTGTCCTCTCACACATCAAAGCTACTTGTGATGCGATTTGGTGCCTTTATTTTATGCTAGGGTATGTCATGTGCAGTGTTTTTTTTCCCCCTCCAGTAGAGAAAGGGGAGGAGTACTGGGGGTTAAAGAACATATGATTATTTTATCTCCATAAAGTTTGATAAGGGTGCATGGAGGTGGAGGAGTTTCATATTTTATCAAGGTTAAGCCTGACTTCAAGCTCTAGGATTGGCTGCACAAAACTAGCCTAAAGCCTTTTGCATTATGTATTGTTATAGATTAGTAGATATTATTTTAATATAAATTATCATGTTGAACTTTTAGGATGCGTTTGGTTAGTCATTAAAAAAATATATTTTTTTATTTTTTTATTTTTAAAAAATAAAAATCAAAAAACAATGTTTGATAATACTATGAAAAATAAAAATAAAAAATTAAAATAATTACTTTATATGCAAAGCAAAAACTTTTGCTTTTCAAAATTTATTTTTTTATTTTTTTTACTTTAGCACATCTAAAATACCAAACCAAAAAGTAAAGAGCTTGAATTTTTCTTCCTTGTCGAGCTCTTCATCTCTCCATCTTCTTTTTTCTCCCTTCTTGAACTCTTCTCTCTCGTCGAGCTCTTTACCTGTCATCCCCAAATATTGTCTTTTGTTTTATAGCAACGTAGTTATCAAACATATTTTTTACTTTTTTATTTTTACTCAATAGCAAAAATTAAAAAAAATAAAAATATTTTTTAAAAATCAAAAATTAAAAAATGTAACCAAAGGCGGCCTTAATTTCTATATGATTTATTAGTTAGAGTTAGGTGTGGGTTCTGTTTCATCTTTCCGTGTGCTCTCTATCTTTTTGTTTCCTTGTATCTTTACTTGTTTGCACTTCCTTTCATTTACTAAAATTAGCTGATTATCGATTATTTTCAAAAGGAGCAGTAAAACTTGCATAGCTTCTATCGAAGCTTGTTTGATTGATATCTCTTGTTATAATTCAATGCATGTGAAAGTAGTATTTGCATAATTATTTAACTATTTTTATAATACTTGTGTATTTGTTTGAATCTAGTTTTCAAGTATAGTCCGAGCGCTCATAATGTAGTCGAGGTCGATGCCAAAGGATACAATAACTGCACACCCGGACCAAATGCAACAGTCCATCAATCTGGAAATGATCGGATCACATTAAAGACTGGAGACAATTACTTCCTCTGCAGCATTCCACAACACTGCGAGAACTTTGACATGAAAATTGCAGTACATGCGACATAGTTAATTATCAGATGTTGATGGTTCCTAATGTCATATAGTCTCGTAAACCTATATTTGTGTTGATTAATAAAGTGAACCCAACTTGGCATATATGCCTTGATTTGCTATATTGCCTGATAAAGTTTACCTACCTCCCATGGATTGATTTCTGAAATATAAGTCATATCTATTCCATTATTAAATTAAAACTTTTCTAATATGGGCCCGATGCAAAGGGGCATAGTAGTTCATGAGTTACTCGAGTTCGGTTTGATTCGACTATTATCGAGATCGAGTAATAAGATATTAGCTTGAAGTCTTGCAAACCTAGTCGAGCTTGTAAATTTTTAATAATATTATTTTTTATTTATAATATATTATTAGTTTAATATTTCACAAATATAATATTATTATATTTTATTTTAATTATTTTTAAATTATGATCTAGGCTTGAATTCAAGTTCAAATATGGTTCAATTGATATTCGGCTTGAGTCAAGTCAATTTCGAATATTATTATTATTTTTTAATTGAATCAAATTCAAACTTGAATATTAAGGATCAATCGATCTCGAATCAAATTTGAAGCTTCAG
Organism: Elaeis guineensis; assembly: GCF_000442705.2. Taxonomy (NCBI): domain Eukaryota; kingdom Viridiplantae; phylum Streptophyta; class Magnoliopsida; order Arecales; family Arecaceae; genus Elaeis; species Elaeis guineensis. The sequence goes on from NC_025997.2 coordinate 83,332,866, forward strand.
TATTTTGAATCAAGTCAACCTCGAACTTTCAGCTATTCAACTCAACTTGATTCGATTGTACCTTTCAACTCCATTTCACATATTTCTAAACATCTTTTGCACATTTGTCTTTGGTAAATATTAGATTAATGACGCTGCCATGGGCAAGGTTGGTTTATCCCAACAGCACATGCATCACACTTTCTACGCTCCAATCTCTAGATAAATGCGATAGCGAAGAAGGCTATATGAAAAAAAAGCATGCACCTATAAATGTCTATTTAAGATGGATTAAAATTAAGATTGGAATTGGACTAGGGCCGGTCCTAGGCCCGTCGGGCCAGGTGGACTTTGGGTTGAATTTCAGGTTAGATCCGAAATAATTTGAGCCAGAATTGGGCCTAAATATAAGATCCGTTTATTTTTTGAGTAGAGCTCGGGCACATCTTTGGCTCGACCCTGGTTGCCTGAATTTTGGGCCTGAGCCCAAGCCTAAACTTCAGCCCAAATTTTGGGCTTGGGCCTTATTTCGATTTGCAGCCCCAATTTCAGCCCCTATTCCATGTTCCGATTTCCTAGCCCATGCTCTTCCATCTTCTCCCGGCGCTCAAGCCGACGCCAGTCTTCCATCTTCCCTATCGACGATCACCGATGCTGAGGTACTACCGCGCCTCAGCATGTCATGGTTGATGTAGTGCGATGCAGTCAGGATCCGCTACAACTGCAAGTCCCAAACCCAAAATGCGCTCTATACCTTGTCTCCCTCTCGAGCTTACCTCTGTCTTGGTGCCCCAATCTCTGGATTCCTTTTAGGCACCGGAGTTGAAGCATCGCCTTGGGCCATCGATAAACATCTGGACCTATGACAACTCCTCGATAATTCATTACCTCTTCCTCCAACCTCCCGCCCTTCTAGTGGCCATCGCTGGTGTGGCAGTTTGTGATGGCTATGGCGGCCCACGTCTCCTTCTCATCCTCCTCCCAGTCCACCATCAACTCGGAGGTCCCCCATGGCCCCACCTTAGTCAGAAGAGCCTCCAGCATAGGCTTCAAACCTTGATCGAAGGGTCGCAGGAGAACCAGAATTATGCCATCTTTTGGCAATCCTCTAGCGACACCATTCTTAGTTGCGGCAAACGACTACCACAAGAATTGCGAGGAGGGCAAGAAAAGCAGAATGGCGGTGGCTCCATAGTCCCATGGTGGAGTAGGAGCATTGCAACTCGCAAGCACATGCTCGGGCTTTGGGCCAAGCTTGGGCTCTACCTCGGACTTGGATTGGCCCGATTAGATTTGGGTTGGACTTGGGCTTGGGCTCGAGCATTAAATTGTATAACATTTTCAGGCCTAAGCCCGGCCGGAAGCCCGAAATATTATTTCGGACCAAATTTGGATAGAGGTGTGGCCCCGACCCATTTTCAACCATCGTTGAAATTAGAGTGGAATGATGTTTTAGTCGGAATGATATTTAGCATGTGTTTTTTCTAAATATGCTGAACAAATATAAACTCATTATGAGAATTTTTGAGATTAAATTGTAGGCTAAAAGGAGGCCACAACACAGGCTCTCCCAACCAATACCCACTACCCATGATCGCATAGCACTCGCGCAAATCCAAAACACTAACACCTTGGTCGAGAGTTTGGGAAAGAAAAGCAAAAAAAAGAAAATATTAATTAGGAGAAAAAAAGAAAAAAAAAAGAAAGAAAGTATTTTTTTTCTCTCTTGGAAGTAGAGAAAAAAAAAGGACTGCATAATTTTTGCGTTTTTTTAGCATAATTTTGCTTCACTGAGGCAATGCACGTGTTCACAAAACTGGACTAAATCTCTTTGCAAGACTTTTTATATTCATATAACTAATAAACCACTCTTAAGGTGAATTAATGGTAACTTTTCTTATCTGGGAGAATTAATGGCTTGAATTTCCGAAAGTTGATTTTTAAGGGCCTGTTTGTATTGCCCTTGTTTTTTGTTTTCGAAAATCCAAGAGGAAAAATTAACTAGACTGGACAACATGGATGATGAAACCCTGGTGAAAATTGTTTATAAAATCTTTGAAGCTTAAGATTTATCGCTTTTAAGGATTGAAAATAAAAGAAAGGACAGCAAGTTTTGCGCAAATGTCATATTCAATAACAATCTTTATGTGATAAATATTTACTAATTAGTAGAGAAACAATAATATTAAAAAAAAAGGAAAAACAATGATATCCAACAAGTCCTAAATGTATATAATTGATTCTCATTTTTGTTGAAGTAGTCTGTGGTTTGGGACAAAATCCCAGATGGAAGAAACTTGGCACAAAAGATGCTTTAAACAGTTATGCCCACTTGGAAGAGTAAATTAAGCAAATGGGCTATAATTGGACTTAATTGTGCTTGTGCTTATAATAGACAAATATATAATTATATTAGTCTAATGATGGGCACTTGGGGCATTTTGGGATCTCTTGAATTTGGAATTATTTTTAATTTCCAAATTTTTTTATTTTTTATTTTTGTAAATTGAATTTAAATCTGGATTAGACAAAACAGTTGTTAATAACTGATTGAAAAAGTTATTTGTCTGATACGAAACTTTTTGTCTTTTCAAAGAGATGCAATTGTTGGAGTCTATTTATACGGGTTTCTGTCAAACGAAAGATGAAATCCTTTCTCCATTTCTTCAAAAAGTTTCTACGCTTGTTGTATCCTGGAGGCAAATTTCCTAGTGCTATGTCATAGTGGGGGAATATTGTCTTTAGGAAAGTGAATTATCACGCCTCAAGTTTCTGTCATCTAATTCTGTTTTCAGTTTCATACCATTGTATTAATAATCTAAAGACAATATTTTCATGGAGACCAATTTGAATCCTAGAGTGAAGGTTCACTTCCGGGATCAAGAAACAATCAAACTTGATCGTTTTGATGGAACGAGTTACACCAGATGGCAAGACCGAATGATGTGGCTATTGACAACACTGAAAGTGTTCTATGTTCTAGATGCAAATCTGCGACCTATTCCTGAACCAAAACGTGAAGATTCTGATGAAGTCAAGGCGAAGTTGGCTGCAGAAAAACTGAAGCGCAAAGTTGATGAACGAGTTTGCAGAGGATACATTCTCAATTCATCGCCAGATCGTCTGTATGATGTATACAGAAATCTAGCATCTCCGAAGGAAGTATGGGCTGCTTTGGAAACCAAATACAAGCATGAGAAAAGAGGAACGGATAAATTTTTGGCATTGAAATATTTCGAGTTTAAATTCACTGATATTATGAAAAATCATGGATCAAGTATGTGAATTGGAATTGTTGGTTTCCCAATTGAAAGAACTTCAGATTCAAGTTTTTGATGCACTTCAAGTGGGAGCGATTCCGTCGAAGTTTCCTCCCACTTGGAATGAATATAAAAAGAGAGTTCTGCATACGTCAGAAACTTTGTCTATTGAGCAGTTCATCACGCATCTGCAAATTGAGGTAGAAAGTCGTTCAAGAGACGAAATGTTTCTAGATTCCAAAGTGAACCATGTTTCTGCCAATGATTCTGGAAATACCCAAACTCAAAACAATCTGAAAATCCAGAAAAAAGAAAATCAATTAAAAAAAAGTCCTTCAAGAAAAATAGGCCGTGTTTCTATTGCGGAAAGAAAGGGTATTACATCTTGTTGCGGCTTGTTTCTGATTGACATCGAAAAATTGGGAAGTGCAACGCTGGAGCAATCTATAAAAAAGTCTGAGCCGGAGGATTGTGCTCGGACAAGAATCCTCCGACACTCAAGTCAGAATGCATAAACAGAAAAGCAGAGTTTTAGCTTTCTGAGATGGATTACTAACCTGGATCCTCGGGGTTTGAGTATTTATAGAGGAAATGGCTGTGTAACTATTTTTGGTAGACAAACTGGTCAAATCTGGTGTGGTTATTTGGTAGTGATTCTCAGGATGAGACGGTTACACCTGGAAGATTCTCGGATTAGGCGGTTATACCCAAATAACATTGACAGCTATGGCCAGATAGCATTGACAACTATGGCTAGTTGGCGCCTGCCTTTTGGATATGCGCCCGATCAATCTGCTTTCGAAGAGAGATTAGAGAGTGTAGCTTGCCGACTAGGAGTTGAGACTGATAACTTTCCGACCAAGGATCGGACCAAATCTTTTCCAACCAAGGATTTGGATCAAGAACATTCTAACGAGAAATCAGACAGAATAGCCTCCAATCAGAGATCGAAATAAAAACTTGCCGATCAGAGATCGGGCAAACCGCAACAATTAGGCCGCTCGAAAGGCGCTGATATGGACCTGATGGGTCATAATGGGCTTGAATCTTCATACATCGCTGGCCCATTTCAAATTACTCCTAACAGATACCCCCTACTCCCTAGTCCGAGCTTTGGTCGGGCTATGGAAGTATTTATCTTGGCATTCTGAATGGCTGGGGAGGTGAAGAACTTTTTTTAAACCAAATATCTACATGCGGTTTTCAAGTGAAAAAGTTGTCGAACTAATGATGAAATTTTTGAAATTTGCGCAGACGCCACTCTTCTCTACAGAGATGCATTAAATGTGAAAACCATTGGCCAACTTGAGCTAATAAAGGTTTGACGCATGGTCTGTTTTAAAAATTCGTACCAAATTGACGTCCTCCGAGAGACGTGTGTTCTTCTATTTAAAGGAAAAGCTTCCTTTATTTTATTTCTCCATCTGCTAATTTTGGTAAAATCTTTTCTCCCTTTGTTATTTTTCTTGCTCCAAAGCTCCTATAGACAGATTTCCTTCTTTCTTCATCGTGCGAAGAGCCCTTAGAAGATAGTTACTTCTTTTTGATTTCTTAGTCGAAGGTAAGTCCCTCTTACCTTCTTGATTTTTTTTTTGCTTTCACTTTTCTTTAGGTTTCTGCTTCTTCGGTGGGTTCCAAAAATTCTAGGAGCGAAAGCCCCGTGTGAAAGAAAGTGAAGGGTCTAAAAAGCCCTAGGTCTAAAACCAATTCTTCGGTTGAACCTGGAGAGATCCAATCTGAGCTGACCTTGGGCAACTTGAAGTTGCTCCGAATCCAATACTACATTCTGGATGAGTTTCATCTTGAACTTCTTGATTTCAATGCTCGAGTCTACAGTCCACCTTCAGGTCGATTAGCGATGTATGAGAAAAATCTTCGAGCATGTCTTAGATTTTCTATTTTTTTCTTCATCTTTGAGCTTTTAGGTTCTATGGGATTGCTTTCTGTGCTATATCCCCAAACTCTTTTAGATACATCATAGGGTTTCTTGTACTTTGCTCTCGAACAGGAGTCCAACCTTCAATTTCTTTTTTTTGAGCTCTCTTCACATTAAAGAAACACCCATATGCCAACTGGCTGTATGTTTTCTCCTAGAGGAGTGTCTCTCCTCTGGTCTCTGACACTTCTTCATCCATTCATGGATGGAAGAGTCATTTTTTTTTTATTTTTTGTGCTTTGATGGACGACTGGGAGCTTCTGGACTGGGGTCGGATCGAAGCTTCATCTTTTAAGCCCGTAGAGTTGAGTGCCGAGAAAAAGAAAGGGCTTAGAGATCTTCTGGATCACAATACTGCTCATCTGGATGAGCTTTTATTCGATGAATCTTTTTTCTCAGCAGAGCTCTCCTCTAGCGACCCCAGGAGTGAGTGGGTTCTTTCATGCTTTCTTTCTTCTCTTTATATATATATATATATAGCTCTCTAACCTGACGTTTGTTGAACAATTATAGAAATGAAACCCTCGGCAAAGGATATTGCGAAATTGAAGGCCTCTCTTCCACAGAAGAAGAAGACTCATGCTGCTGGGATCGAGAGGAAGAAAAAGCCAAAATTTGTCAGACTCAGCCAAGAGCCTGCCACTGTCGATCAAGCAGCTTCTTTCGAGGTCGGAGCAATTTTGGTGACATCTGCACTTACTTCGATCCTGACCATCGACTCTTGAGGAGAAATCATCGAGTGGCCCCAGCCTTCCAAGACCTTTGCTCGGGTTGAGTCTTCTAAGGAGGCCGATGATGATGAGGCTCTTCCTGACGACATTCCAAAGAGTCTATTTTTCAAGACTGGAAGGCCATCCAAAAAACTATTGAAAACTCCATAATTCCAGCAGAGTTAGAGCAGATGGATAGGATGAGTGTTTTCAGTCTCAAAAAACTATCTTTGACTATGGGTCATTAGGTATAGCATTTATCCTATCACCGCTCCTCCCTTTTAATCATCATACTTCCTCTAACTCAGTTGATTTAAGATGCAACTACTCCATGTTCCCATCAATTTGTCATACTGCTCGGCCAGAGAGGCACAGGTGCGAGAGGCTAAGAAGAAAGCCGAGATGGATGCCCAGATAGTCAGGTGAAAATTAAAGAACTAGAGGTTGAGGCCAAAAATCTCCAGGGGCCCTTTGGCGGGTGGAGTTCGATCTCATCCTCACCCTGAAGAGGGAGAAAGAGGTGGAGAGAAGGTCTAAGGAGCGTATTCAAGATGCTAAGCACTCTTCAATCGAGAAATTCAAGGCATCACCTATCTTTGCTGGGGAGATGGCTTGAGTGATGGAGGCATTTAAGGCATCTGAAGAATTCCGTAATAGCCATGTGACCTTCAGCGAAATGATTTTTCATCAGGCTCATAAAGAAGGTTGGGTCGACTGCCGAAAGTCAATAGAGGAGGAGCATTCGGAGCTTGATCTTGCCTTCCTAGACTATGAAGATGAAGATGACGATGATGAGAAAGTTCACACTGCCTCTAAGCTTCCCATCTCTTAGAAGGAGAATGTTGCTGAGCTGCCCTCCTTTTCAACTACTGATGCAGGTCTCTCCAAGCCTCCTTTGGATACAACTATCCAAGAGAAGGTCGGAGATTGAATGCTTGTACTTTTTACCTCTTTCTTTTTTTTATCTCTGTAAGAAACTTTCATTTAATGAGTGAAATTACGAGCTTTTTGAATTTACCGCTTTCAATTGTTTGCATAGTCGGTAAATGATGCTTGTGACGTCGGTCCGATAGCTGCTACTCTTTTACTGGCCACTCCTCTTCCTATGATGATGGCAGTTAATATTAAAGTTTATATCAAGAGCCTGGAGGAGAAACTTAAATTTCTCGAAGAAGAGACCGTCAATCACGAAGAGAGATTCCAAAAGGCTCAAAAGAAACTTGATAAGGTCAAGAAAGAAATCAATAGCTTCAACAAGAAGTTCGATGAGGAGTTGTGGCATACAACGCCGAGAAGGCACAATTGATGGAAGAGATATTATAGATATCCGATGTAGCGGGAAAGAAGTTTTGGGACGTGGCAGCGAAATTGACAGTATATCATCGTCAGTTTGACTCTGTCCATGAAGAAATTCATGCCTTGGAGTCCCTGATAAAGTGTAGAAAATTTGGATGGGTGAGGTCCATGTAGATGTTGCAACTTCAAGACGAACTTCACAATGACAGAGAGAAAATTTTGAAGTTGCAAAGGGCGTTGAATGGCAAGAAGACCATCGCCGCTCCCAAGGATGTACAACAGCGAGGCATCCAAGTGACTACTCCCATTACCAATGTTGGCTCAAAAGAGCTTCTTTTGATCTCCCATGATGAAAGATCTTGATCGAAAGAGCGAGAATCAGAAGGCCGATCTCCGGTAGGAGGAGAAGGAGCTTCTTCTTCTGGATCTCATGAGTAGCTGATGGATAGTTCTTAATCGACGATCCATATGACATTTGCTGTCGAATATCATTTCGACTACAGCTTTTATCAGAATGCACTTCGAATTTTGTACCCATAACTTGATCTGCCTGAGCTGCCTAACCCTGAGATGGACATGGAAGATGCTTTGATGCAGCACGTGAAAAGCAAGGGAATACTTACATATTTCTTGAATTTATGATTCTCCATAGAGCGCGGCACATCAAAGAGGTGCAGCCAACTGACGATGTCCAACCAGCTGAATAGCTAACTTTTTTTTTCTTTATTTTATCTTTTCTCCATCTTGCAATGTCAGACAGAGCTGACCAGACTCATAAATGCTTCTTGTTGGAATAAAGTTATAACTTTTCCAACCATGTATTCGTGTATGTATTTTTTATTATATTTTTTATGTTATTGTTTTCTAAATCATACTGGCTCTACATGATTGCCATAAAACATAAAAGCTTTAACATCTCAAGGTCGATCAAAGGTCGAGTTTAAATATAAGTCAATCAAAGGCTTTTAATATCTCGAGGCTAATCAAAGGCCGAGTTCAAATATAAGTCAATCAAAGATTTTTAACATCTCGAGGTCGATCAAAGGTCAAGTTCAAATATAAGCCAATCAAAGACTTTTAACATCTTGAGTATTTGAGAACTCTTAAGTATCAGTCTGATCCGGATGAAAATCATTATAAGGTTGTGAAGATAACCCTTAGGTATTTGAAAAATACTAAAGACCCTTGACTTATCTATGGAGACACTGACCTAAAACTTATGGGATATACTGATTTCAATTTTTAGTCAGATAGTGATGATCGCAGAAGCATATCGGGCTACATGTTTATCTTAAATGGAGGAGCAGTTTGCTGGAAGAGTTTCAAGCAACATACTGTGGTTGATTCTGTATGGAAAATAGAATATATTGTTGCATTCGATGCTGCAAAAGAGGCAGTGTGGTTGAAAAAATTCATCACCAAACTTGGAGTTATACCTTCTATTGATGGCCCCATCCTACTGTACTGTGATAGCACTAGAGCTATAGCTCAAATGAAAGAACCAAAGTCACACCAGTGCACTAAGCATATTCTGTGCTACTACTACCTAATACGAGAGATCATGGATCGAGGTGATGTCAAGCTTCAGAAGATCGATGGAAAAGAGATCCTAGCCGATCCCTTCACTAAAGCTCTCGGGATCAAGGAGTTCGATGATTTTAAAAGGAAGATGGATATAAGATACTGCCCTGATTGATTTTAGTCCAAGTGAGAGTTGTTGAAAAATATGTCCTAAAATCAATCGTATGATAATTAATTTTTTTTGTATATAAATTATTCATTGATAAATAAAAATTATTTTGATATTATTCATCACAAAGTTACATCTTTCTTATAGAACTTTTGTATTGTGATGAAGTCTTTAGAACTATATTAGTAATCGATAAAGAAGAATTTATCGTATAGTTCTTAAACATGTTTGCGACCAAATGATACATCATTACAGGATGATGATGTTTATCGAGTGAAGGTTGTTGTGTGTCATATGAGTTGGTTGTCTTCTTAACCAAAGAGTGTGGTGATACTGGTATGAATACAAGTGAGATATAGAAGTATATCGTCACTGAACAAGTGACTCACCTGCTGAGCATTCTGCTGTCAAGAACTACTCGCGAAGCATATGGGCATAAGTGTCCATCAGACCTGAGATCACTATAATGACTTATAAGTAACTCACTATGCTTTAGTGTTGGACTATCTGGATTTTTAATATAGTGACGGAAGGCTACTGGGTATAGTTAAGTACTTGCGAAGTCTGTGTGTGGATCAAGATGGGATTGATCCCTCTGGATTATAAGAGCTGATGTATCGTTATATTTTAATTTAGTAAAATCTTGATCAGGATAATTCATACGATAGATTTGAAAGATTGAAATACAATATGGATGAAACACTCAGGGTTGACAGTCAACCCTAGATCATCCTAGAACATTCAGGATCAAAGGGATGAATTATACGGTAACCATATGCATAGGTTCTGAAATATTTCCTTACAATTATGTGATCTTTCTAGATGTTTGGAATCATTGTTAGATGGTATCTTCGATTAGTATAGAAAATAATTTCTATGCTACCAACTTAGTGTTCGAACCTATGGAGTCACGTACAAAAGTCAGATAATGTAGAAAAGTATTAGCCTATGTTTATATATCTAATTTGGAAGTACTTGACTTGATTGAACATATAAACTAACTTAATTGAGAATTAAGTTATGGGTCAAATGAGATTGAAGAGTTGACTATGTCTAGCTAGCACTATACATGAGGTTCAGGTTCAATCCCTAAGATGAATAATTTTTGATCTATGATTCAAGGAGCCTATAAGAGATAGGATTTAAGTGCTAATTAATTTTAGATTAGATTTGATTTGATTAGATTTAATTGGATTCAAAATTTTAAGTTAGACTTGGTCCTAAAATCCTAAACAGTTTAAGATTGATAGTCTTTTAAAATTATTTTGAATCAGCTTCGAATAGGATTCGAATTGACCTAATTTTGGATGAAATCCTTAGAGTCCATTTTTACTGAGACTCTCTCACCTTCATGGCCGACCAACACCTGGTTTAGTATTGATTGTGGGCCATCCCACATAGGTGTGGGCATAGGTGCTGTTGGAAAATATATCCTAAAGCCAATCGTTTGACGATTGTGCTAATTATAAATATATATAAATTGATAAATAATAAAAATTATTTGATCTTTTTTATCATAAAATTATATCTTTTAATGAACTTCTATGTTGTGATGAAGTCGTTAGGATTACTTTGATCGATAAAGGAGGATTTATTGTATAGTTCTTAAATTAATTCGCGATCAAACGATATGCTATTACTAGGACGATAGCGATATCAAGTGTAGGTCGTTGTGTGCTATATGCATTGATTGTCCTCGTAATCAAATGGTATGGAGATACTGATATGGCATGTAAGTGAGATGTAGGAGTACATTATCACTGAACGTGACCAACTGTGAAGCACTCTGCTGTCAAGGATAGCTTGCGAAGGGTATGCATATAAGTGTCCCTCCAACCTGAGATCACCATAGTGACTTGCAAGCAACTCACTGTACTTTGATACTGAGCTAACTGAGTTTCTAATTCAGTAATAAAAAATTTTTGGGTGTAGCTAGTCAAGTCGGTGCGTGAGTCAAGATGAGATTGACCCTTTCGAATTAGTAGGAGTTAATATATCAATGTATTTTAATTTAGCAAATCCTTGGTCTGGGTAATCCATGTGATAGATTTGAAAGATTGAAATACAATGTGGATGATTTATCTAAAACTGACAGTTAAATCTTAGGTCATTCTCGAGCATTAGGATCAAAAAGATGAATTATATGGTAACCATAGGCCAATAGGTTCTTGAATGTTGCTTCGCCATCATTCGACCTATCCGGACATCGGGTCATCATTGCTAGATGGTTACATCGATTGGTTCAAAAATTTATTTCTATACTACCAGCTTAGATTTGAACCTATTGGGTCACAATCAAAAGAAGTTTCTGACTGATCATGTGATTGATCAACGATTGAGAATCATTCAAGGGCTTAATCGTCAATTCGATTGATGATTAACCTTATACAAAAGTTACAAAAAATTTATTCATCAAATATTAATAAATTAATAAAATATTAATTAGTAATTAGATTATTGATTAGCTTAATTTGATTGAGCAAAGAGGATTAAATAAAATCTAATTGAATTAGATTCAATTAGATTTGATCCGATTAGATTATGAGATGATCTAATCGCTAAGGGAGAAATATCCTTGATTTGATTAGGATTTTAGTTCAATCAAATTTTAATTTAATTAAAATTTGATTAAAAATTTATGAATATAATTAGATTAAATTTTATATATTTTATTTGAACTAAATCAGAGGTGATTTAGTTTGGATTCAAATAAGGAAACCTAGAGTCCATATAGGATTGGACTCTTCCTCCCATGCGCCTCCAACTTTGATGCCAACTTTCTTTACACTCAAGAGGTTTTTGCATGAGATTTTTTTATACCAAAGAGCTCTTTCCCTTCTCTATCTCATGTCCAAATCTAATTTGATTTTGATTAAAGAAAAATTTTGAAATTGAATTTCAAAATATTCCTTATCAAGAGAGTTTGTTCTTATCCAAATTACTCAACATGCCATCCCTTTTATTCTCTTTCTTTTGTGTGACTTTTTGAGAGATTTTTTTGCATAAAAAATTAGATAATGATCTAATTCATAATAAAAAATTATTAGAAGGGGCATTCCATATATTTTTTTTGGGGCATGAAATTTGTGGAAGGGCGACACCTCTTGATAGAGTCCAAGATCCTTAGGACTCTTCATCCCTACCTCATTACACACCAATAAAAAGGGTTTTATTTTTTGTTTTGTGCATGTAAGAGAGCAAAGAGAGTGCTCTACTATGTTGAGGGTTTTGGGGTGTGAGTTCTTTGCATAGAAAGATAAAGGAGGGTCCTCTTCTCTTGGGGTGTGCACAAAATCTAGTCTTCTAGGGTTTTATTCCTCAAGGATTGGGAAGAGAGAAAAATAAGAGAAAAATTATTTTTTTCTCCATCTTTCTTTCACCTCTTCATCTCCTTCAGAAGTCTATCGTCAATCTCTAAAAAAATTTTAGAGATTTGGAGAAAAGATCCAGATCAGCCAAGAAGAAGGTTTTCATGCGAGCTAGCACTTCCGAGAAGACCGATCAGATCGGAGCTTCGAGTGGCTTCCTGTAGAGACCAAACGTATGTGCGGTTGCAAGCAACTAGCAAAAATCATCTTTACTATATCTCTCAGTAGTGACGATCATCGATCCGCGCTCAGGTATCAAGTTCTGAACTTAGATTAGAAGTAGATTTGATCTACTGCTTACATCCATGCATACAGATTTTATCATATGATTATTTTAGATTTTATATGCAACATATCATATCATAGATTCTAGAGTAGATTGATTTAATGATTTGATCATATACATGTTAGATTAATATGATTAATCTATTTACTTTCTGCTGTAATTTATTTGAAAAATTTTGAAATACATGCATGAAATTATCTATATTTTCCAACAGTGGTATCAGAGCCTAGATTCATTATGACATGTTATATGTGCATATTAAATCTAAATTTTAATTTTATTTAGATCTGATATGTGATATTTTAGATCTGAATTTAATTAATGATTGATTACACAAACTGATATAAGGTGGTCTTGCTCTAAGATTTATCCCTTACAGTGAAAAGATTGTCCTAGTTTGTGCTGATCTTTGATAAAATCTATTTTTTTATATTGCATGTGATGTTTATGATTTGATTTAAATATGATCTAAGATTGTGATCAGATTTGATATAATTTAAATTATATCTAAATTTAAATATATATGATATATGATTAGATTAGATGATCCGATTAGCAAGTACTTATATTGGATTAATCAACAGGCCATCCGATCATAGGAGCAAGAAGAATTTAAAGGTCCTCTCTTTTCATTTGATGGAATGCTCTTATGGCATATAGGGGTGCCATGTGATTAGATCCTATGAAGAAGAACATGAAAGGAAGAACTTATTTTTCTGCAAAATCTTAGATCTTGAAATCCTAGGTTTGTTGTATGTGATACAAAATTGTATGAAAAATAAAATATCTAATCTATATGATTAAAATTATTTTAATCATGAAAAAATAAAATATCAAATCATAACAAGTTTGATCTAAAAAGGTATTTATGATTGATTTTATTTTAGGATTATGTAAGTATTTTTAGATCTGAAACATGCTCGCACAATTACTGAGCTGATCTAGTTTTAAACTGAGTTGACCCAGTCCCCTTGTGTAGCCGACTCAATGTTGATTGAGTCGATCCAGTTTCAGAATAAAAAATTTTTACATAATATTTATTATAAATTATTTATAAAATAAAAAATTAAAATTATTTTAAACCTAAATCTAAACTCATGTTGATGCTAAACTTAATTAAGAATTAAGTGTAGAATCAATTAGATCTAGAATTATGAATTAAAGATCTAATATCATTCGCATAAAATATGAGGGCACGGGTTAGCTCAAATCAGGTTCTCTTAATTAGGTTAGACCTAAAGTTAGAATCAAAGAGTTAATAGACTATGTAGAGAAATTGATTAAATCTAACTAAATATTGAATTAGATTAAAGCAAAATTTCTCTAGAACCAATACAATAGTTGTAGATGGTCAAGTCCATATTTTTTATTAGACCAAATGGACTTTGATTGTGGCTCAGTGGTTGAACCCAAATCATTAGGTTGGTTAAATCGAAACTAATTAATCAATTGATGTCTAAGGTAAGTTTGGCATTTTGACCGATGGTTTTTAATTGGGAGTGGATTATCTGGCCATTTTGAAGGTGTCTAAGGCAAGCTTAACAGATCCTCCCACCAATCTCACTTATCTGACCAATTTGATAAATTAGATTTTGATTAGATTGCTAAGTGATTCAATTTAACCCATGCTATTAAGGTTAATCAATGTGACTGATCTAGGTACCATTTCAATCAGCATGACTCTAATCTGATTCAATGACTTGGTGAAGTCAGTGGGAGGATTATGATTTACTGGTTGATCTTTTCTCATCTTTTCTTTAAACTAATTATCAAGTTTTTTAAATTATTAGGTCTCTAAAATGAGTTAGTTATGTGATAACTAGATCATAGCCTCTCATTAAGGTAAATAGTAATGGATCTATTATTTTTGATTGACATTGCAGGCACCATCCGTCTGATGTTCTCTTTGAATGATGAAATTATCATTCATCATATGATGACTCTATTGTATTATCTGATGAATGGTTGGGTTGACCGAGCCATCCTCGGGCTATGATCGTCACGTCATAGCCACACAAATGTCTGGTCTCTGCGGATCGTCCACACGAAGCTTCCGTCTGATCAGCTCCTCACGAATGCTAGTTCGTGATTTCACCCTTTTGATGGCAGATGTTGATCGAACTCCTTCGATCGATGTGTGCCGACTTCTCGAATACTCTGGATCATCTGCACAGTTGCTTGAGAGGTTGATGGATCTCTCCCTGAAATTTGGTGGACTCACGACACTCGTGGCACACCAATCTTACTTCCCGAACCCTAGGTAGAAACCCTAGGGTACACACCAAAAACCCTGCGCCCAATTTTCTCTCTTTTCTTTCTTTTTCTCTCGAAAGGTTTTGGACCTTCACCTTACGCAGAAGCCTTCCTCACGCCCCAAAGTTTCTCTCCTAAAATTTCTACGCACGTCCCACCTTTCTCCTCTTTTTAAAACAACATCGAACGTGTCTTATCCGCGTGAGAGGATAAAGACAAGAGGTTACACATTTGAATTCAAATCAAATTTGAATTCAAACGAAAACCAACTTATCCCTATCCTTTTGGGTGTGAGAAGAGAAGGGGCGTGGCTCTTTGTGCGTGGAAAATATTTCATGAGAAACCTTTTCTCATGTAAGTAATGTGGTGTACAAAATGGATAAGGATGAAAGGGCAAGTGATAAGTTATCCATTCAAATTCAAACATGCTTTGAATTTGAATGGCTAACTAATTATTTTATCCATCCATATGGCACACAAATGAGGGCGTGGGGAAGGGTTTTGCGTGAGAAAAATTTCACGAGAAGTTTCTTCTCGTGAATTCAAATGGATGTAAGGAAGTTGGGTGTCGCAGGGAATTTAAAACAAGGTGGTTTGATTCAAATTGAGCCAACCTAGTTTAAAATAGGTCAAGCACAATTAGACCAGATTAAACCCAACATAATTAGGCTTAATTAAGCTTAATAAAATCTTAATCAAATCAGGAATTAACTAAACCTAACCCCTGATCAAATCAGGGACTAAATCACCTTAGCGATTAGGTCAACATTTAACCTAATCGGGTCAATCCAAACTGAATCCAATTCAATTGGACTTGATCCAAAAATAATTACTCAATCAAATTGAGCTAATTAGTGATTAAATCACTAATTAAACCTCTCATAAATATTGAGTCCAAATCCGATGGGCAATCAGGCATCAGAGACCATCGATATGAAATCCAGATCAAAGAGTTCAAATTTCAAATTCAAAATTTGAAATTCAAAAGTTTGACCCCGGTACCCAAAATGTGTGGAACTCATGATTAGAGAATCCTAATTCTCAATCATAGAGTCCCAGATAGATAAGACTCATAATCAGCCATCAGATCAGAAAGGAACCTCTAATGTGTGTGACCCCGCAGGTTCGAACCTAAGCCGGTAGCACAGGAACCAATTTCTGTACTAATCGAAGTGACCATCTAGCAATGGTACCCGACGACCAGATAGGTCGAATAATCGCAATCACAACATTCAGAACCTACGTGAATATGGTTACCATATAATTCATCCCTTTTGACCCCTATGTTTAGGACGACTCAGGGTTAAACTGTCAACCCTGATGATATCATCCGAATCGTGCTCAACTCAATTAGTCCTGTGACTCCTCACTAGGACTACCCTGGCTAAGGTTTTGCTAAATTGAAACACGACTGTACACAGCTCCTAAACTGGAGTGGTCAATCCCATCTTGACACACGCACCGATAAGTCAAGTACTTGACTACACCCAGCAACCTTCCGTCACTGAATTAAAAATTCAAGTAGTCCAATGCCTAAGTGCAGTGAGTTGCTTGCAAGTCACCGTGGTGGTCTCAGGTCGGAGGGACATTTATACCCATATCCCATCAGAGCAAATCTTGACAGCAGAAATAGCTCCGGAGTTGGTCACGTTCAGTGCAGATGTACCATTACATCTCACCTGTATGCCATACCAGTGTCTCCACACTCTTTGGTTATGAGGACAACCAACCCATATGGCACACAACGACCTATGCTCGATAAACGTTGTCATCCTTGGTAACAATGTATTATTTGGTCGCGAACATGTTTAAGGACTAAGCGACAAATCCTCCTTTGTCGAGTCTAAATAGTCCTAAGGACTTCACCACAACACAGGAGTTTATTAGAAGATGAAACATTTATGATGAAAAAATACCAAAATAACTTTTATTTATTTATAATTCATGTACTAATACAAAAAGGAGCACAACCGTCAACAGGCTGACGATTGGCTTTGGGACACTATTCCCAACAATCTCCCACTTGGCCTAAAGCCAATCGGTGTAGTATCTAATACTCATCTTCGACTTGTAGTCGTTGAACTCCTTCACCGCAATGGCTTTAGTGAATGGGTCGGCCAGGTTCTCCTTTCCGTCGATCTTCTGAAGGTCGACGTCACCTCGATCCACGATCTCTCGAATGAGATGGTAGCGGCGCAGAATATGCTTCGTCCGCTGGTGTGCCTTTGGTTCCTTCGCCTGAGCAATGGCTCCAGAGCTGTCGCAGTACAGCAGAACTGGACCAACAAGGGAGGGTGCTACTCCGAGCTCGGTGATGAATTTTCTCAGCCACACCGCTTCTTTGGCAGCATCTGATGCAGCAATATACTCCGCCTCGCATACTGAATCAGCCACAGTGTGCTGCTTGAAATTCTTCCAGCAGACAGCCCCACCATAAAGGGTAAAAATAAATCCTGACACACTCTTGCTATCATCGCGATCAGACTGGAAACTAGAGTCTGTAAACCCTATAAGTCTCAATTCTGATTCACCATATATAAGCCACTGGTCCTTAGTATTTCTTAAATACTTCAGGATGGTTTTAACAACCTTCCAGTGATTCTCTCCTGGATCAGATTGGTATCTACTCACTACCCCTAGTGAGTATGCCATATCTGGTCGTGTACATGTCATGGCGTACATGATAGATCCCACTGTCGAAGCATATGGAATCCTACCCATACGCTCTCTCTCTTGAGGTGTTGTCGGACAATCCCTCTTCGAGAGAGAAATTCCATGGCCTATCGGTAGATAGCCTTTCTTGGAATTTTTCATGCTGAACCTTTTCAGCATAGTATCAATGTACGTGGACTGGGATAAGCCAAGCAACTTTTTGGATCTATCCCTATAGATCCTCATCCCTAGGATGTAGGAAGCTTCTCCCAGATCCTTCATGGAGAACTGTGACGATAGCCAAATCTTTATTCCCTGTAATGCAGGGACATCATTTCCGATTAAGAGAATGTCATCTACATACAATACAAGAAATACTACTACTAGACCATTAGCCCACTTATAAATGCAGGGCTCTTCTCCGTTCTTAACGAAGCCATACGTTTTGATCGTCCTATCAAAACGTATGTTCCAACTCCGAGATGCCTGCTTAAGTCCATAAATGGACCTCTGTAGCTTGCACACCTTAGACTCATCTGTGGATGTGAACTCTTCAGGTTGTATCATATACACCTCTTCGTCCAGCTCTCCATTTAGGAAAGCTGTCTTCACATCCATCTGCCAGATTTCATAGTCCAGATGGGCAGCTATCGCAAGCATAATCTGAATGGATTTGAGCATTACCACAGGAGAAAATGTCTCATCATAGTCTATACCATAACGTTGACGATATCCCTTGGCAACCAGACGGGCTTTATAGGTCTCCACCTTTCCGTCTGCGCCCCTCTTCCTTTTGAAGACCCACTTACACCCTATGGGTTTTACTCCTTCGGGTGGGTCAACCAATGTCCACACATCGTTGACCTTCATGGACTCCATTTCGGATTTCATGGCCTCTAGCCATTTCTCAGAGTCAGGTCTCTGCATTGCATCCATGTAGGTGATCGGATCCTCATCATTTTCATCAAGTTCGATAGGATCACCATCCCGGACCAAGAAACCATAGTATCTGTCCGGTTGATGTGGTACTCTACCAGACCGCCTTAAGGGTGCATAATCAATGGGCTCCGGATCTGATCTAATCAAATCCGGTTCAGGTTCAGTAATATGTGTCGATTTTTCTACCTGTCGAACTTCGTCAAGTTCGACTTTAGAGGCAACAGTTCCTTCACTAAGGAACTCTTTTTCTAAAAAGATTGCCTTAAGGCTGACAAACACCTTTTGCTCATCAGCAAAGTAGAAATAATACCCTTTGGTCTCTTTTGGGTACCCTATAAAATTACACTTGTCAGACCTAGGTCCAAGCTTGTCTGTAATTAAACGTTTAACATAAGCCGGACACCCCCAAACCCTAAGGTGCGAGAGTACTGGCTTACGTCCTATCCATATCTCATATGGCGTTTTGGCTACAGACTTACTCGGAACTCTATTTAGAAGGTAACAAGCCGATTCGAGCGCATATCCCCAGAGGGAGATCGGCAGACCAGCAAACCCCATCATGGATCGAACCATGTCTAACAGGGTCCGATTCCTCCTTTCAGACACACCATTATGCTGTGGTGTTCCAGGAGGAGTCCACTGAGAGAGAATCCCATTCTCCCCTAGATACGTCAGAAACTCATTGGAAAGGTATTCACCTCCTCGATCAGATCGAAGAGTTTTAATACACTTCCCAGTTTGTTTTTCTACCTCATTTCGGAATAGTTTGAACATTTCAAATGATTCCGACTTATGCTTCATTAAATAGAAATACCCATACCTAGATAGGTCGTCTGTAAAGGTTATGAAGTAGAAAAATCCATCTCTTGCACTTGAGCTCATGGGTCCACATACATCAGAATGTACCAGACCTAAGAGTTCACTGGCTCGCTCACCTTTTCCAGTAAAAGGTGACTTGGTCATCTTCCCAAGAAGACAGGACTCACAGGTTGGAAGTGATTCACAATCACTAACTTCAAGAATTTTTTCTTGAGCCAACCTGTTTATCCTGTTCTTATTGATATGACCTAGCCTACAGTGCCATAGGTAGACTTCTGACACATTATCTATTCTAGAGCGTTTACCGAATTTTTGAACCACATCAACAGGCTGTGATAGTAAGTAAATTCCATTATTTAATTGTCCAACAAATATTGTAACACCATTCAAAATGATATTGCAAATATTTCTTTTTATTAAAAAATTATAATCGTACATGACCAAAAGGCCTACAGAAATAATATTTAATAAAAAATTTGGACAATAGTGATATTCACTCAGAATTATATTACGAGAATTGATTACAAGACTCATGATTCCTAAAGCTAGAACTGGAACTTTGCTTCCATCTCCAACAATCAGGAACCTCTCACCTTCATCAAATCTCCTACTGACCTGCAGACCCTGCATCGAATTACAAATATGATAAGAGCTTCCGGTATCCAATACCCAGACAGTAGTATCACAAATCGAAAAATTACAAGGAGTTATCATATAATTACCTTGCTTCTTCTTTGGCCTGTTCGGGTCCAGGGAGGCAATGTATTGAGGACAGTTCCTCTTTCAATGCCCGTGCTTCTTGCAAAAGAAGCACTCCGCCTGGCTCTGGTCGTGCTTGCGCTTCTTGGTCTGACCCCGTGCAACTGTCCCAGCATGAGATTGCACCTTCTTATTTTTCTTCTTCTTGTTCTTCTTCCCCTTCCCAAAGGGTTGATGATGAGAAGAAGACCCTCCCACTACATTCACCGACTCCTTATGGAGTTGGTGATCCTTCTCAAAGTTCTGCAGCAACCCCAACAATCCGTGGTAATTTACTGCAGGCTTTGTCATTCGAAAATGAGTAAGGAATGGGAGGAAGGACTTGGGCAAGGAATTAAGGATCGCATCCTTACCGAGCTGCTCGTGCAGAGGAAAGCCCAATTTGCTTAGGCACTCAATCATCTCGATCATGTACAGTACATGATCAGTGACTGAGGCCCCATCCCTCATCCGAGCATTGAAAATGGCACAACTAGTTTTGTGCCTTTCAACATCGTCAGGCGTGCCAAAAGAGTCGTTCAACATTTGAAGCATCTCCTGTGGCTGGACGTTCTCAAACCTTCGACTGAACTCATCATTCATTGCTGCCAGCATAATACATCGAATGGTGGTGCGGTCATTGAGCCACTTCAAGTAAGTGTCTCGGATCGCCTTACTAGCGTTCGGAGCTGGCTCCTCAGGTGCTGGATCCGTTACTACATAAAGGATCCGCTCATGCTCAAGGATGATTTTCAATTTTCGATACCAGCTATCGAAATTGGGTCCCATGAGCTTGTCATTATCTAATAATGACCGGAGCGACAGGGTAGTGGCCATAGCTGCTTAAAGGAAAATGAGACCTCTATTAGTACATAAATTAATACTAAAGACTTGGATTTTAGTCTAAAGTTTTTCCAATATTTTTACGAATTGGTAGCCTCATCCTCCAATTCGAGGAATTACTTTAATTCCTTAATGGGTACTAGAATCCACACAAACTACACACGAGCCCAACTTTGATTGGTCAACCCATGTGCATCTATGGGTAGGTTCTTAACCAGTTGTTTCTCTAAACAACTTCTAGTAATTGATTTTGCCCCAAAACCTAATCAGTAGGCTTTGGCCTCCACTGAAAAGATCTGGTTAGGTCCAACCATTAACATGACTTAATTTAGTGAATCGGACCAATAAATGATCAGGCCCGACTTTGGCCGGCCAACCTAACCACCATCAGAAAGACTCAATCAAATTATCATATTCTGAATAATAATTCCATTAGCCAATGAGCACCAGGCCTTTGGGCCTCCAATGATCATTGAACTAATGGACTCATTATCACTCACTTAATGGGAGGCTATGACTTAGTTATCATTATAACTTAATCATTTTAGGGACCTAATAATTTTGAGGATTTTATTAAAGAATAGTAGAGAAGAAATCATCCAGCCAATTTCAATCCTCCCACTGACTTCACCAAGTCAGATTAAAAAAAAAAAATTAATTAAAGCTGGCATTAGGAGCACCTAAATCAGTCACACTGATTTACCTAATGACATGGGTGAGCTCTAATCACCAAGTGATCTAATCAAAATCTAACTTACCAGATTGGCCAGGTAAGTGAGATCAGTGGTGGGAATTTGCCATTAACTCATCAATGATCGAATCAATGCGAGTAGCTCCCGCTTAAGAACCATTGGTCAAAACTGCCGAACTTACCTTAGACACCAACCGGTTCATTAGTTTTAATTTTGATCAACTTAGTAAATAGGGCTCCACCGCGTAGCCATGAATTAAGTCCATCTTGGTCTAGTTAAAGACATGGACCCATTCAACTACAACTATTGAAGTTGATTCTAGAATATCCTTGACCTAATCTAATTCAACTTTTGATTAGATTTGACCAATTACTCCATTTAGTCCATTTTTTAAACTAACCTTAGGTCTAACCCAATTATGGACCTAATTCATCTAACCCATTGACCCACAAGTTTATGCAATTGTCTTAGGTCTTAATTCATAATTCTAGACCTACTAGACAACACTTAATTCTTTTAATTAAGTACTTGGGCTGATGGGTCAGGATTTGGCATTTTGAAAATAATTTTTAAATTTGAAAGATTTTATTTTCTGTTCACCAAATGTGTTAACTCATTTCACAAACGGGTCAGCACATTTCATAAACAACAATTCTATTGCTCATTTCATAACAGAAAATAACTCAAAATAAATCATAATTTTTTTTTTAGATCTAATCTAACACATTCATGATAAATTTCTTAATTAAGTCCTTTCGCTGCTTCATCGGCATGGGATATAATTGCATCGGCACCCCTACCGCCATAGGAGACCCCATCGAATGGGAAGAGAGAGCCTTTAAACCCTACTTTTCTCCTATGACCGGACGGCCATGGCAACCAACCCAATTAGATTACTTGCTACTTGGATCAAGTATATCTAAATATACCAATTTCAAAATTTAAATTTTGAATTTCAAATTTCAAATTTCAAAATTTAAATTTTAAATTTTAAATTTGAGATTTCAACCAAATTTTAAATTTCGAATTTCCAATCTTTGAATTTTAAATTTTGAATTTTGAATTTTAAATTTCAAATTTCAAATTTTAAATTTCAAATTTCAAATTTTAAATTTTAAATTTGATATTTCAACCAAATTTTAAATTTCGAATTTCAAATTTCGAATTTCAAATTTCAAATTTGAGATTTCAACCAAATTTCAAATTTTGAATTTCAAATTTGAAACTTCTAACAAATTTCAAATTTCAAATTTCAAATCTTTTTGAATTTTGAATTTTAAATTTTGAATTTCAAATTTAAACTTATAGATTACACCTTAATCTATGCATGCATATGTATATCATATTCTAGAACCTGGCTCTGATACCATTTGAAGCGAAAATTTAGTGCAGGGGCAAAATGGTAATTTTAAATTTTTTTCAAAATTACTATTTTACAGCAAAATTATTAATTAATCTCATTAATTAATACTAATTAACCCTACACTAGGATCTAAATATGATACAACAGCATGCATTTAAATTTGAAATTCAAATTTGAATCAGTAAACGTTTTACAGTACTGTGTTCAGAACACATCATCTTTTGTGGGTAGTTGATCACCGCAATCTGATCATCATCGGGGGGCTCTGATCATCACATCATAGCCACACAAACATCTGACCTCTGCGGATCGTCCACACGAAGCTCCCGTCTGATCAGCTCCTCACAAATGCTAGTTCGTGATTTCACCCTTTTGATGGCAGATATTGATCGAACTCCTTCGATCGATGTGTGCTGACTTCTTGGATGCTCTGGATCATCTGCACAGTTGCTTGAGAGGCTGATGGATCTCTCCCTAAAATTTGGTAGACTCACGACACTCGTGGCACACCAATCTCACTTCCCGAACCCTAGGTAGAAACCCTAGGGTACACACCAAAAACCCTGCGCCCAATTTTCTCTCTTTTCTTTCTTTTCCTCTCGGAAGGTTTTGGACCTTCACCTTGTGCAAAAGCCTTCCTCACACCCCAAAGTTTCTCTCCTAAAATTTCTACGCACGTCCCACCTTTCTCCTCTTTTTAAAACAACGTCGAACGTGTCTTATCCGCGTGAGAGGATAAAGACAAGAGGTTACACATTTGAATTCAAATCAAATTTGAATTCAAACGAAAACCAACTTATCCCTATCCTTTTGGGTGTGAGAAGAGAAGGGGCGTGGCTCTTTGTGCGTGGAAAATGTTTCACGAGAAACCTTTTCTCGTGTAAGTAATGTGGCGCACAAAATGGATAAGGATGAAAGGGCAAGTGATAAGTTATCCATTCAAATTCAAACATGCTTTGAATTTAAATGGCTAACTAATTATTTTATCCATCCATATGGCACACAAATGAGGGCGTGGGGAAGGGTTTTGCATGAGAAAAATTTCATGAGAAGTTTCTTCTCGTGAATTCAAATGGGTGCAAGGAAGTTGGGTGTCACAGGGAATTTAAAACAAGGTGGTTTGATTCAAATTGAGCCAACCTAGTTTAAAATAGGTCAAGCACAATTAGACCAGATTAAACCCAACATAATTAGGCTTAATTAGGCTCAATAAAATCCTAATCAAATCAGGAATTAACTAAACCTAACCCCTGATCAAATCAGGGACTAAACCACCTTAGCGATTAGGTCAACATTTAACCTAATCGGGTCAATCCAAACTGAATCCAATTCAATTAAACTTAATCCAAAAATAATTACTCAATCAAATTGAGCTAATTAGTGATTAAATCACTAATTAAACCTCTCATAAATATTGAGTCCAAATCCGATGGGCAATCAGGCATCAGAGACCATCGATATGAAACCCTGATCAAAGAGTTCAAATTTCAAATTCAAAATTTGAAATTCAAAATTTTGACCCCGGTACCCAAAATATGTGGAACTCATGATTAGAGAATCCTAATTCTCAATCATAAAGTCCCAGATAGATAAGACTCATAATCAGCCATCAGATCAGAAAGGAACCTCTAATGTGTGTGACCCCACAGGTTCAAACCTAAGCCGGTAGCACAGGAACCAATTCTGTACTAATCGAAGTGACCATCTAGCAATGGTACCCGATGACCGGATAGGTCGAATAATCACAATCGTAACATTCAGAACCTACGTGAATATGGTTACCGTATAATTCATCTCTTTTGACCCCAGTGTTTAGGATGACTCAGGGTTAAACTGTCAACCCTGATGATATCATCCGAATCGTGCTCAACTCAATTAGTCCTGTGACTCCTCACTAGGACTACCCTGGCTAAGGTTTTGTTAAATTGAAACACGACTGTACACAGCTCCTAAACTGGAGTGGTCAATCCCATCTTGACACACGCACCGACAAGTCAAGTACTTGACTACACCCAGCAACCTTCCGTCACTGAATTAGAAATTCAGGTAGTCCAGTGCCTAAGTGCAGTGAGTTGCTTGCAAGTCACCGTGGCGGTCTCAGGTCGGAGGGACATTTATACCCATATCCCATCAGAGCAAATCTTGACAGCAGAAATAGCTCCGGAGTTGGTCACGTTCAGTGCAGATGTACCATTACATCTCACCTGTATGCCATACCAGTGTCTCCACACTCTTTGGTTATGAGGACAACCAACCCATATGGCACACAACGACCTATGCTCGATAAACGTTGTCGTCCTTGGTAACAACGTATCATTTGGTCGCGAACATGTTTAAGGACTAAGCGATAAATCCTCCTTTGTCGAGTCTAAATAGTCCTAAGGACTTCACCACAACACAGGAGTTCATTAGAAGATGAAACATTTATGATGAAAAAATACCAAAATAACTTTTATTTATTTATAATTCATGTACTAATACAAAAAGGAGCACAACCGTCAACAGGCTGACGATTGGCTTTGAGATACTATTCCCAACATATTCACGTAGGTTCTGAGTGTTACGATTGCGACTATTCGATCTATCCGGTCATCGGGTACCATTGCTAGATGGTCACTTCGATTAGTACAGAAATTGGTTCCTGTGCTACCGGCTTAGGTTCGAACCTGCGGGGTCACACACATTAGAAGTTCCTATTTGATCTGATGGCTGATGAAGAGTCCTAATGCTTGTGGACTATGAATCCTACGTATCTAGGACTCTGTGATCGAGAATCAGGATTCTCTGATCACGAGTCCCACACATTTTGGGTACCGAGGTCAAGAGTCCCACTGGTTTGGGACTCTTCGATCAGGGTTACATATCGATGAATTCTGATGCCCGATTACCCATCGGATTTAGACTCAATATTTATGAGAGGTTTAATTTGTGATTTGATCACTAATTAACTTAATTTGATTGAGTAATTATTTTTGGATCAAGTCCAATTGAATTGGATTTAGTTGGGTTTGACCCGATTAGGTTAAGAGTTGACCTAATCATCGAGATGGTTTGGTCCCTGATTTGATCAGGAGTTGGGCCTAATCAATTTTTGATTTGATTAGAATTTTATTGAGCCTAATTAAGCCTAATTAAGTTGGATTTAAATTAGTCTAATTGGGCCTAACTTATTTGGTTCAATTAGGTTGGTTTAAATAATGAAACCACCTTGACCCATTCTCCCTGTGCCACCTCACTTCCACTGCACCCATTTGAATTCACGAGAAGGAAGTTCTCATAAATTTTTCCTCATGCAAAACCCTCCTCATGCCCTATTTTAATACACCAAATGAGTGGATAAGAATAATTGGTTGGCCATTCAAATTCAAAACAAAGTTTGAATTTGAATGAGCAACCAATCTTAGCGCCTTGACCTTATCCTCTTTTAGTGCCCCATTTATTACACGAGAAAATGTTTCTCATGAAATCACTCATGCATAAATTAAACCACGCCCTCCTCTTCTCATGCCCTTAGTGGATAGGGATAAATTGGTTTCCATTTGAATTCAAAATTTGATTTGAATTCAAATGTGCAATTACTCATCTTTATCCTCTCACGTGGATAAGACGTTTGACATTATTTTAAAAGGAGGAGAAGAGTGGGGCGTGTGCAAAAAAAAATTTGGAGAGAAAATCTGGGCATGAGGAATCCTTGTGTGCAAGGTGAAGGTCTATATCCTTCTGAGAGAAAAAGAAAGAAAAGAAAGAAAAAGTGTGCGCAGGGTTTCAGTGAGTTCTTCAGGGTTTTAGCCTGAAGTTCGGGAAGTGAGAAAGTGAGCTACGAGTATCGTGAGCCCACCAAATTTTAAAGAGATCTTCAACATCCTCTCAAGCACGTCTGTTGATGATTCGGAGTATCCAAAGAATCAACAGACATCAATCAAAGGAGTTCGATCAGCATCGACCGTCGAAAGAGCTCTACAACGAGCTAGCACTCGTGAGGAGTCGATCAGATCGGGAGCTTTGTGTGGATGATCCGCAGAGGTCAGACACACTGTGTAGCTACATCACGATGATCAGACTCTTCCGACGGTGATCAGATTACGGCGATTTACTATCCGCACAAAGGTATTGTGTTCTGAACACATTACAGTAAAGTGTTTACTGTTCAAATTCGAATTTTAAATTTAAATGTATGCATCCTATATATCATATTTAGATCTTAGTGTAGGATAAATTTTTATTAATTAATTAGATTAATTAATAATTTTTACTGTGAAATAGTGATTTTGAAAAAAATTTAAAATTACCATTTTACCCCTGCACTGAATTTTCTCACATGAAGACCATGGAATCTCCCACCATCTGACATCTATGGTGCATCCTCAAGCAAATGGAGAAGTGGAGATCATAAATCAAACTCTCCTGTAGGGCATAAAAAGATGACTGGACAAAGCCAAGGGCATCTTGGACTGAGGAACTTTACCTCGTGCTCTGGGCTGCCCAAAACTTCCACCGATGAGACATCCTTTAGTCTCACC
Organism: Elaeis guineensis; assembly: GCF_000442705.2. Taxonomy (NCBI): domain Eukaryota; kingdom Viridiplantae; phylum Streptophyta; class Magnoliopsida; order Arecales; family Arecaceae; genus Elaeis; species Elaeis guineensis. The sequence goes on from NC_025997.2 coordinate 83,360,210, forward strand.
TTCGGCACTGAAGCCGTAATACTAGTGGAGGTCGGGGTTTCATCGATAAGGATTGAGAATTTTGATGGACAGACCAACTCGAAAAGGCAGCGTGCAGACTTAGATTTGCTAGAGGAGGTCTGAGAAATTGCTCAAATCAGAATGGTACCCTACCAACACAAAATGGTCTGCTACTTCAATTCTCAAGTCCGAAACAAAACTTCAGAGTCAGTGATTTAGTCCTACACCGAGCAGAAGTCTCCTGACCAGAAGAATGAGGTAAACTATCTTCAAATTAGGAGAGACCGTACCGAGTGCTCAAGATTGTCAAACCAAAAACTTATCGATTGACAAAACTTGATGGAACTCTGCTGCTGCGACCTTGAAATTCAAAGAACCTTCGTATATACTACCAGTAATGTAATTTTTTCAATAAATAATTTTTTTTTAAAATATATTGTTTGTTGTTTTGTGATTTGCAATGTGTGGAATGCCTTTGATCGACAATGCATGGAATGCCTTTGATCGGAAAAGCATGAAATGCCTTTGATCGGTAAGATGTGGAATGCCTTTGATCTGCAGAATGTGGAATGCGATCTTAACTTATTTATCTATGAAAAAAAAAAATAAATAAATATATATATATATATATATAGAAGCTGAACACGTGAATGAAAGAGTTATTATTTCATTCTATTAAAACATTTACAAGAATCTGACTAGCTCTGCGATCGATCTTACAAAAAAAAAAAAAGAAAAGGGAAAAGCCTCCCAAATTTCTAGATTTTAATATGATGCTTCTCCATCTAGATCAAGCTTCGTAGTTGCAGTAGGATCTAACTCAACTGACTTGACTTCGTCGATATCGGAACATCTCGCATCATCCTTGTCGTGATGTACCTTATGAGGAATTACGAACTTGAGAAATTTGTAACTATCTTTTCGCTTCTCGCTTAGTTGCATTAAGGCTTCATCCAAGTTTGCTTTCGGATTAGGTAAATCAGAAAGATCAAGATACAGATACAGCATTCGAATGGCATTCTGATAGAAACTATAGCCTGTATAGCATCCGTCGATAAATGTAGTGTGGATCATCGACTGTGAACTAAGCATCGATGGCCCACCTACTCAGGAGGCTCTCTCCATTCCTCGTCGAAGCTCTTCACTCGAAAGTGGCAGGTTTCTTGACCTCTCTTCCCTCGATAGAGCAGCCATTGGAACATTCTATTCTTGCATGACCTCGGCAACAGCAATAGTCTTTTATCATTCAATGCCTGCTGTAGGTTGAAAATTTTTTCTTTGGCATTATGTAGTTCACCTTGAAGTTGCAGCATATGTGCAGATGTTGCCCATCCAGACTCTGCTAGCAATCAGCGATTCTAGAACAAGTATTTCCTTCTGAGCAGAGTTAAGTTGATGGTGATATAAAGTCAATTTTGTAGCTAAACCCCACATCTTCTTTCCGACCGAGTGGGACACTTTCTTCATCTCCTCGATCAGTCACGCTTTCTTAGTGCTATGCACCACAACCCCTCATTGAACTTTCCGCTGAAGCATGGTGAACTCCTTTTCAGCCTCCCCAAGATCCTTCTATGCCTTCAGCAATTTTTTTTCTTGATTAGCAACCTTTCCCTTGAAGAATTTGAGTTCCTCTTCCAAACTATTAATGTGAGCCTCGATCCTCACTGCCATCATCGATGAAAGAGGCTTGGCTGACAAAAGGGCAGTTGCTACCGATTCGACGCCATAGACATCATCCACCAACTACACAAACAATTAAAGAACGGTATGTTTAAAAATTCATAATTTCATTCCATTAAAGAAAACTTCTTACAAAGATTAAAAAAAAGAAAAGAAGAAAGAAAAATACAAATGTTCAGTCCCCGACCTTCTCTTGGGGATCAACGACATCCAAGAGAGGCTCGAAAGGACCAACATCAGCACTAGAAGGAGCGATTGCAAGAACCAGCTCAACCACACTCTCCTTCTCGGGAGCAGGGACCTCGGGGACCAGAGTTTCTTCATCTTCTTCCTCCTCATAATCCAAGAAAGCAAGATTTATTTTCGGATGCTCTTCCTCAATCAGCTTCTGACAGTCAATCCACCCCTCCTTGTGAGCCCCATAATAAATCTTTCTACGGAACACCACGTGGTTGTCATGATACTCCTATGATGTCTTGAAGGCTCCAACTGCTTGAGCCTTCTCCTTGGCAAAGGCGAATGATGCCTTGTACTCCTCCACAGTATGGCGCTTGGCCTCTTGAATGTGCTCTTCGACCCTCTCTTTAGTCTCTTTCTCCCTCTTCCGCATAAGAATGAGATTGGCTTCTGCCTTCTTAAGAGCCTCTTGGAGGTACTTGACGTCGACTTTAAGTTTTTCCACCTTCATCCAGGCGGCCAGAGCATCCTCTTCAGTCTTTGTTTAAGCCTCTCGAGCCTTCCTTTCAGCCTCCCGTGCTCTGGCTTCCCTAGCTGAGCGATCCGCTAAATTGATGAGGACATGAAGCAGCTGCACCCAAACAAGTTAAGTAAAGGTGAATGAAGTGAAGAAAGAGAAATGAATAGTTAGAATAATACATGATGTCCAACCGTCAGAGACAACCTCTTGAGGCTAGAGGCACTCATCTTTCCGATTTGTTCCAATTCCGTCGGGATTATGGTGTTTTCAACTGATTCTTGGATTGCCTTCCAATCTTGAAAAAATAAGCCCTCCAAAATTTCATCAAGAGGAGCCTCCTCCTCATCAGCTAAGTCCTTGGAAGGCCTTACTCGGATTGAGATTTTGAAAGGTTGGGGTTGTTCGATATATCCTTCTCAGGAATCAACATTTAGAGTTGGAGCTAGAGCGGGAGTTGCCAACACCACTCCGATCTCGATAGAGAGGGCTTGGTCGGTCGAGATAGACTGCTTGCTGGGCTCGACAGCTTTCAACTTCTTTTTTTTCTCGGATCCAACAACCCGAGTTTTTCTCTTCTGAGGGAGAGTGGCCTTTAAGTTAGCGAAATCCTTGGTCGAAGGTTCCATATCTGCAACCATTCAACAGATGTCGGATTAGAAAGAAACAAGCAGAAAAGAAAGCTAAAAAGTATAAACAACTCCACTCACTTTCAAATTCATTTGGACAGAGCTCTGCCGAGAAGAGGGACTCGTCGAATAGAAGTTCTTCCAAACAAGGAGCTTTATATTCTTGGAGATCCCTAAGCCCCTTCTTCTCCTCGGCATTCAGCTTTACGGCCTTTAGAGATGAAGCTTCAGGCCGACCCCACCCAAGAAGACCCCAATCATCTACAGAAGAGTAGGAGATGAAGAGAAATCGCTTATTCTACCCGTGAATGGATGAAAAAGTGCTAGTAACCAGAGGGGCAACACTCATTTGAGATGAGATATACCACCAGTCGGCGTATGGATGCCTCTTAAGGGGTAAAAGGGCTCAGAAAAGGGGAATGAAAGGTTGGACTCCTGTCCGAAAATAGAGGACGAGAAAACCTACTATAGATCTAAAAAAATTTAGAGAAACTGTACAAAAGAAGATCCCATAAAACCTAAAAAGTTGAAGAATGAAGGGGGAGATAGGAAATCTAAAATCTGTCTGAAAAGTTTCATCATATATCGCTAGTCGGTCAGGAGGAAGACTATAAACACGAGCATTGACGTTAGAAAGTTCAAGATGGAATTCTTTCAGAATGAAATACTGAGCCTGGATCAAGGTCAAATCATCTAAATTTAGCATAGATTGAATCTCATCGGGTCCAGCCAAGGGATTAGTCTTAGATTTGGGGTTTTTTGGATCTTTCAATCCCTTCCATGATGGATCCCTCTCCAACACAAGACGCTCACTCATAGAACCCTCAGAGTCTGCCATAAGGAAAAAAAATTCAAAAGAAAGCAAAAAAAAATAGTAGAAGGCAAGGAAAGCCTACCTTCGATCAAAAGTTCAGAGAAAGGCATCCAGGAGCACCTCTTAGGGTGAAGAAGGGAGGATGATGAGAAAAAAAAATAAAGCCGATTACAGAAGATTGAGGCAAAGGGATAGCAATGGCAAAAAAGAGGAGACTCTCAGGAGAGCAGTTGGGTGAAAGTGCTAGAAATGAAGAAGAACCCTTTTTAAATAGAGGGATGCTCGGCATCGAAAGATTTCAAATCGATATAGATTTCCAGCGCATGATATGCGTCAGCCCCCTATTGATTTTAGGTATATCGTCAGTCTTCACATTAAATATACCATAGCGAGATGAAGGCGGCATTCGCACAGGTTTTCAAACGAGCTCATGATTATATCGTTGTCATCTTCGCCTGAAAAACTACGCACAGACATCTGTTTGAAAATATCCATCAAAAAAATCTCTTCATATCCCTTGCCATTTAAATGCCAAGTGAATACTCCCATAGCCTGACCAGAGCTCGGACTAGAGAGTAGGAGGGTATGGTTAGAAGAATTTTAGAGTGGACCAATAATATGAACAAATTAACAGATTTCCAGCCCATTAAGCCCATACCAATATGCCTCAGCTGCACCAGCAGTCGACCATAACTCGCTCGACCAAGTTCAACAATTTCAACTTAAGACTGTCCGATCAAGTATCCGACCCTTAGTCGGCTAGTGCTTGATCCGACCCTTGATCATCCGACTCTTAGTTCCAACAGCTACTCGATCAGCACCTAGGATCGATTCCTGATCAAACAGTTTTTTCTCCCCCAACTATTAGTCATTTGTAAATTTTGACGACCTCTAATCGGATAAAATGCAGTATGATTTCGAGTCGATTGGTATCTATCACCAAGCCCTAGTTAGGGCGTACCTCTCTTTTACTCTCACTTGATTTATTGGCAGTATGGAATCTTGACCATCGTCTTACATCCGATCCCTAGTCAGCGAATATGTAATACCCACCTTTGGTTGGCTAGTTTCTTTGACCGATCCCTCATCAAGCAGCTCTCAATGCCAACCTTTGGTCATCCATAATTTGATGTTGACTCCTAGTCGGTCAGCATACAGTTCTGACTCATCATCGACCAACATCGAGCCCTGAATGGCCTGAATCGATCAAATCAAAATTCAAAAGCTTGTGCCATTTAGATAACAACCATCAAAGAGTAGATAAGGCAACCATGATCTCCATGACGTGAAAATATCTCAAACAGTTAGTGTATTATGCAAAATCTGCCTCAAATCTCATATAATCGTGTCAGCCCACCTGCCAACTATGACTTCGACCTCCGCCTATAAAAGGAGACAAAAAGAGAGACCCCAGGTACGTAATTTTTTTAAGCCCCATGCTCTTCTATCTGTTGGTTCTACTAGCTAACTTGAGCATCGGAGGATCTCCATCGGAACACTTTTCGGTCCAAACTTTTTGCAAGTATACCACCTGGTGGCTTCTGTTTACACCTGCAACTCCAGCGAATCCGGTGTCAATGAACTTTAGCACCTATAATTTCTATTTATTGTTGAAATCCATGATTATTTTTATTATAGAAGCTAAAATTTAATCTTGATAATATATTAATGTAACCTCTAGTTGATATAGAGAAGACATGTAGTAATCTTATTATTCTAAATAGTGGAAGACTTACATCAAAAAAATTTTATATTAAAAATTATGATATCTTTTTTATGGATTGTTTGATTATTTTTATTTATTAATTATTTAAGTATATCATAAAAATTATTATTGCATCATGATATCTTATTTAATTGCATAAAAAAATTGATATTATTATTATTTGATTGCAGTTTTTTCGATCACAAAGATCAGTTTGATCCATGAGAGCATGTTTTGGATGAGCTTTATCTGCGTACCAAATCATTTCCCCGGTTTTTTTAGTGCGGAGTAACATATCAGGTGGCTAAGCTGAAACATGCATTCTTTTTGGTAGGAGACCGGACATGTATCCATTTTTTTTGTGATTTTTGTCTCCTGGGAATCTTGGCGATCCAATTGCATCGGAAGTTTGGCAATAACATTAACTTTCTCCATCCCCCAACCTTATCCACGCAACTTAAAAGTCACGATTCCATCCTTTCTCCTTGGCCTCTAAGCTTCATCTTTTAAGCTTATGTATGTGGATTATTTAATTTCCACTTGTTCACCTATTAATACCATAATTAGCACTCTTCTCTGCCAAATCTTTGTGGAGAGAGCTACTAAAGCATTTGTTTAATTAATTAGGCACGATTAAGAATGAGGTATGGTACATATTTTTGACGACTTCAACGATGCAAATATTTTATGTTGCACTAGTGAAGACACTGAATTCTGTCTCAAGGGGCATATATACAACGTGAAGTGAAATAGTGTAAGGTAATCCTTTTCAACTCCATTAAAGGCCGGCAGCGCCAACAACTGCTCCCTATGTGGCACCGGCCAATTCAGCGTTATCTTTGAAAGAATCTGCAGGTATCTTCTGAAGTTAGCTAAGCTTGTCATGGTTGGACCACCCGGTTACATTTTGTAAAGTAGGTGGTCAAGTCATACGGTTTTAGCAAAAACCAAGGGCTGAACGATAAACTATTGATATTGATGAGGCCCAAAGGAGATGCCAGGTGGCAGCTGTATATATATATATATAATGGTCTCTTTCTAGCATAATTTTATTCTTCGTTGCCCACATCCCGTGGCAGTCAGGGAACTGAGACCAATGGACCGGTGAGGTGAGGCATTCTTTTATTAAAATAATAATGCTAGGGGCCCAACCGAAGAAAAATTCCAACCGACATGCTAGGGGCCAATGACGGTCATTTACGTATTGTACATCACCATGACGTGGACCAGTCTCTTGCATGGTGTGATGTGCATGACGTTGCATGAGCTTTCTCTCTTATAACATCAGGCGATCCATACATGGCAGTGATTGAGAGTGTGGGTCTCTCGGTATAGATCAAGCCCATCCATTACACATGTTAACCATCTCTGTCTACCAATCAAAGACCCAGATCACAAATAACTCTCTCTCCGCAGCCAGCGCCGCCACCACCAAGGATACCTGCTTGCCTTCCAGATTTATCGTGATTAAGATACTGGGACCCCCATGAGTGGAAAAAGTAGGGCCAGACAATATGTGTCCTTATCATTTAAAAAATATATATGTGTAGGTCCCTAAAAAAGTTCCTTCTGTCAGTCTTCTTAATTAAGATAAGCTATTACCTTGTTCTACTTCTATCTTAATATTGATGCGAATCTAGATAGCTATGTAATCGGTCTTAGAACAATAATGATTGATGATAAATAGGGCAAAATCATAGGTAACCAACTCTATCCATTGACTAAATTTATCATCAGTCTTGCAAAGGTTTTGCCTTCTTGTTTTGGATATATATATTTATATATATATATATATATATATATATATATATATATATATCTTCAAAGAATTCCATATTGATATTTTATAGTATTTAGTTGTTCCTTCATTTCATACTTTTAATACTCTTATACAATATTATTTATAGGATTTACACGTACAATTTAAACACCAATAAATAAAGAATTTGCTTTTTGATCAACTCTACGGTCTCTTGATTTTATCCCTCGTTCAATTTGTCATAACAGTTTTTACTTGCTTTTTTTTCTTAGAAAAATTTCTTTCACTTAATAACAGCTCTCCCATTGTTGATAGAAATAGAATATATTTGTTATAAATGGAATATGTTCAATCTTTTTTTGCAACGCACAAGCACAACTAACGTCCAATTTTGCATGTGCTTTATATAAAAATGTTTGGTCTTATTCAGACTTCCGCTTCATCCAGGGGGAAAAAAAAAAAAAAAAAAACTTCGTTCTGCTTTTTGAGGTCAGGAAGTTACCAGTAGGCTTACGTAAGCGATGACGTAGATCATGGGAAAGAAAAAGAAAAGAGAAAGGTCCGGATATAGGATATCATTAGGTGCCTGGGTTACCGGTGGTGGCGAGAACTTGTAGTTTTATAACCACAGGGATTCCGGGGACTCCTTCCGCCCCGGTGACGAAGCCAGCCCAGCCGGGCACCCCCGGCATCCCCAGCCATAGTTTTCTACTCTCTCTCTCGGAGCTAATATTTGAATCGCTCCCTTTTGTTCTCGCTCTTGCAGAGGAGCTAATATTTTGAACTGCTCCATCCCTTCAGCGCCCCCTTCTCCCACCAATCTGCGGTGCCTCCCGCCTTCCGACCGGTGACGGGATATCCACATCTCCCCCGTCCATTTCCGAAGCTGCTGATCACCAGAAGTTTTTTTCCTGGTGATACCCTTTGTTGACAGAATCTATCTGTCCATATATATCTTCCTTCTTTTATCATCTCCTACTTCAATATCCTTTTAGCGGGGGACGGCATGGAGACGGCTGATGGCATAGCACGAGAGGGAACCTTCGACGGCAGTGGAGGAAACCTTCCTCGGAAGCTAGCCTTGCAAGGACTCTTCCTGATGTCACTGGCTTTGGCATGTCTCTTCCACCCACTACAAGAAGGCCTCTCGCCTCGCGAGTCCTTCCCCGCGGCCTTCTACTATCTTGCTCTCTTGGTTCTCTTCCTCTCCGGTCAAGGGTATATGCTGCTGAGCTTGTGGGCTTCCTACCATCCTATTTCACGAAGTGCCCTGGCCAAGCAGCTTGTCAAGTGAGCGACGGTTGCAGCCTGGTTCCTGTTATGTTATACCTTTTGCTTCTATTGTAGTTTGCAAAGGACCACCGTCCATATGGTACATGTGTGCAAAATATAAACAAAAGAAAAAACTAAGGGGGGACTGTACTAATATTTGATGTATGCCCGCTATATTTGGTGAAATATAATGTTACCTTATTTTCTTATAGAGGGCTTTGCATTTGCGATGAGATTGGTTGGAGTCTTGCTATAACGCACAAAAGTGACCACCTATCAAGGCTTGTTGAAATGAGTTCAACGCATAAATGTACCACCGCGACGGAGGGAACGATTAGAAATAGACGTTACCCATCATGTTTCGCTGCAGGTTCTAGAAAGGCTCTGGGCTTTGGAGAGAGAAGATTTCATGCACGGATTTTATTTGATGTGCAAATATGGCCCCAGAATCGTAGAACTTTTAACCGGTAGATCTTCCAAATGAGGAACACAATCCTCCATGTTGCAATCAATAGCTAGCCGACTTGAATCAGTTCCATATTTACTTCATATTCTTCTCTCATGTGAAATAGTGTCGTATGGATGTCGATAAAATCGTAATATTCTAACTTTTGATAATTTGATTCCTGCATAACTGTGGCAATACTGTTTACATGGCTTCAATTAGGAAGTTTTAAGCTTTATATAAAATGTTGACCTTTCTTACGATATCTCATGTTTTTCTTGACATCAAAGACCAAAGTTTAGGTTTTTACCAAAAAAAAAAAAAAAAAGACCAAAGTTTAGGACCATTAGAGGTTATATGGGGCCTATTAGACCTATTGGAGTCGGATCCCTTCTATCTGAAACCCACTTTATCTTAACTAGAACATCCACTACTGGATCTGGATCTTCTGATGTCTGGAATCCATCTTGCCCTCTCCTTTCTAATCCCTCACCTTGATTTCAAGTAGAACTCTGATCTTGGTACAAATCCATGATGCAAGACCGAATTGAATGGGTGATGGGTAAAAGAAAAGGAAGAATAGAGAAGGTTTGTTGACAAAGAGTGAATCTCAAATTGTGGAGGCATCTTTTCTATGCTTTGTCACCATCCTAAGTTTCTACCAGTATTCAGATATGTTAGATGTATATCCTAGAAGTTAATATGGTTGACACATTGTAATATATCTAGGGCATAATTTTATACTTAATATATTGATATAATCAATAAAAGGATAATTTCTTTTTCATTCAAGTGTGATGTGTCCTTGAATCGTGCATGAAATTAGCTTCGATACATATTCTCAAAGTATTGAGAATTAGAGATATGTATTTAATTCCTAAATGCTCCCGATCATAGGATCATCATGAGGACGATGATAGATCCGGACAGACTGATGCACAAATCGCTTCCTTCAGGAAAGACAGATCTCTAGTCTACTGTGTAGAAACACAGGACGATAAGTACAGACGGTTGTTAGAGAACAACTAGCACTGAGCGTGATCATACGAGAGATCACTTGGATTTCTATTCGATCGTTAGTGATTATCTTGATACTGTAGTTGTGTGACTGGTCCTTTGACTTGAGATGGTACTGCTACTCACAGTGAGGCTGCTGGAGTTTGACTAACACATAAACATGGGTCTCAATGAGCCCTTGTAGTGGATGTTGGCGACAGTTGGTCCACTGTAGGAGTAGGGTGCGTGTCTAGATAAGATCTATCGACCTTGATAGAGAGGAGTAGTCCTATGAGATTTGAGAGGCTAAATCCAAGAGTTTGTGGCCACAGTAGTGTGATTGATGGAAAAGAATTTTCTTAGAAGTCATAACTGGACTTGGGCTAATCAATCTATCGTATGACTGATGTTGAGGTTTGATGATTTATTCATTACCTGCTATCTAGTCGGGACTTACGATAGAGGAACTGAATCATACTTTAACTACACCTAGAAGTTCATTTTAGTTCCACTGAGTTGCCACTACATACTGCTAGGTGTCACTGGTGGATTGTGAGAGCTCACTAGGATTATTCCGGATCGACAATCCTTGTTGAATTAGAGTGAAATTATTCTGATCTATTGAAAAGAGTTTCAATAATACGATGATAGAGATTATTGTATATCTCACTACTAGATAGAATTGAACCTATGAGGTCACACAACAAAGAAATTAGGTCTGAAATAAGTAATTAAGCTTATGAAATGTCAATTAGATTTAGAGAAATTCATTGGGTTCATGGTAACCTTGCTAGCACATGTTTGGACTCAATTCCTCTTTCCGTTGGGATTACTTATTTGATAAATTAATTCTAACTTAATTACTTGCTAATTATATACATGAATAAGATTCATAAGACTCCAGTTGTTGGGTGTCAAGGTTATGGATCACATAAATTAAGGATGCAAGTCTCTTATGAATCTCCTTGATAGTTATTATGGGGCGTCACTTTGATTTGATCAATTTGGATGTGTCTATTAATTAGAGGGCCTTTGGTTTTCATATGAGATATCTTTTGGGTGCAAAATAGGGTATTTAATTATGGGTACAAAGGCTCCAATAATTGGTGCCTAATGGACTTCCTAATGTAAGTTGGATAACTTAAGTTAATAGGAATCCTAATACAAGTAGAACTTGTATTATATGATTGAATAGAATTCAATACTTATGCCTATTTAAAGGAACCTCTCTTAAGGCCTCTAGAGCATCAAAATCTGTAGCTCCTTACATCCAAAGGCTCTCCCCACATCCTCTCTTCCTCTCTCTTTCTCTTCTCTTGGGTGTTCTATACACTCCTTCCTTGGGACATGCGTCCCAAGGAGTTCTATGCCCAAAAAAATTTGGATGCCTCTTTCTTGCTGGTTTCTAGCATTTGGTAGCAGCACATAGCAAGAAAAAACTCTAGAGAAGAGGAGAAGAAGAGAAGAAGAAGATCAAAAAGAAAGATCAAGTGTTGATCGCGATCCAGGCTTCATTCAGATTCAACAGGCTGAATTTTAGAGAACTAAAATTCAGATTATAGAGGACTGTTCTAGGTTGATCCCGAGTAGATACTCGTAGAGGCTGGATACTTGTGTAGTTAACAGAGAGCTTCATCTCTTTCAGATCCAATTTTGAAGTAAGAGATTGCGAAACAGATATATGATTTGATTATAATCTGAATTTCAGCATATATCAATTTCAGCATATGAAATAGATCCATGTGATTTTATATTTTTATGCATACAAAATTTAAATTAAAAGTATTTTAATCTTATTCTCCACTACGATGTTTAGAAAATAAAAATTTTGAAACACATATATATGCATCAAACCTAGAATTCCAATAGTGGTATCAGAGCCATGAATTTTTATATGCTGAATTTTGATATATATATTTTTGAAAAAATTTTAAAATTAATTTTTTTTCTTAATACATAAGATGTATGAATAAATTTTTAAATTTAAAATTTAATTTTAGATTTAATTTTAGAATATATAGTTGATATGTTGTTGCATGTATAGATCTAAATTTTGATCTAGAAAGAGTTCTAGTTAATGTTCATGTAAAATATAGATGCATGCATGAAATCTGAAATTTTTTTATAATCTGAATTTTGATTCATATATGCGATATATGATTGTATATTTAGATCATAAATTTATTTTTAATCTCATTCATGATTAGTATATGAGATATATAATATCATGCTTAAGATCTAACATTTTTTGATCGGATTTTACATGCGTATATGTGATATATGTCTGTATGTTAAAACTTAAAAATTATTTTCATATTTTAAAACTTATTTTTATGCAAAGAATTTAGATCTGAAATATGATTTTAAAATTTGAAATTTGTGTTTGTGCATGAGGATTTTGGTCATAAAAAAATCAAAAAAATTAGGTCATGTAATAGGATTACATCTAAGATTTTTGATTTGAGTCATATGGATCTAATTCGATTAAGTAATTGATCAAATTGAGTCAATTATTAAATTAAGTTAGATCAATTAAGTTAATGATCATATAATTATTGTTGATCAAATCGATTGAGTCTCATATGTAGAATCGATTAACCTAAGGATCTAATTTGGCTCGTTGGTTTGAGCCCGATTCGCTTGAGCTAACCAATTCTGATTAATCGACCTATTGGTGTTTAAGACAAGTTAATGAGACATGATTATTTAATTAATTTCGTTAGCTAATCTGATCAATTTATTGGTGACTAAGGAGGACAATGGGGGCCCCCCACCGATCTCTACTTATCTAGTCAATTTGAAAGATTGAGACTTGAATTAGGTTGCTCAGCAATCTAGTTTAGCCGATACCACGAAGATCGATCATACGATGACTGATTAGATGAGACCTAAATCTAAACCTCTCCATAAATATTAAGTCCATAGGTCTTCCACCGTCGTAAATGTGTGGGCGTGCTACCGGGGTTGACTATTCTCGACTGATCACAGTGATTTAGTTGCATCGAAAATACGTAACCACTTTATTAGCAAAGAGTTGCTCTAGGATAAAGATGGGGTTAGGCCCAATAACTGTTAGGTGAGGAACCCAATGACGGTCTTGCACCTACTTATGAATGGTGGATCGAACTTAACTAAGAAGTGTGGGCAATAACTGTTAGGTGAGCCCATATGACTTAGAGAATAAGTCGCTGCAACATGCTTAGTGAAGCATCTGGACAAGGAGTTGCCTGTGCATCGATGTGCATATTACCAATAACTGTTAGGTGAGGTGCATGTCATCGATAGGACCGCAGTACCCACTAGAAATCTTTTGTCATGTTAGGATTTTCGTTTTCTTTTCGGGGAGTGGAGGGATCCGAAAAATTAGTGAGAGTCATTATTTGCATCTTAAAGTCCCTAGAAGTAAATTAAAAATTAAGTACAAAAGTTTAACTTGAATCTCTACTCTCGCAGATAAACTATCATGTTAGCCTCAAACCCTCTAGCTCGCATCCTTGAAACCTATCATTTGATCGGTAATAATTTCAAAGACTGGCTCAGAAATCTCAAGATTATCCTAACCTCAGAAAAGTTAAGCCATGTTCTCGATCAAGATCCCGTTGTCCTACTGCTAAACAGAGAGCTACTTTTGAGAAGTGGACGGATGAAGACAGTCGGATCAAGTGTTATGTGCTGGCGTCCATGTCAAACGAGTTGCAAAGCCAGCATGAGCATATGCCCACTGTCTGGGCCATGATTACCCACCTTCAAGAGTTGTATGGTGAGCAGAGCCGTATTGCACGCTCGAAGTGTCCAAGAGGCTCTTCAACCTGAAGATGTGCGAAGGGCAGTCTATCCATGAGTACTGTATGACAGTGATCAAGGACATCGAGGAGCTTGAGAAGTTCAGGCTGGATATGCAAAAGGAATTATAGATGAATCTGATCCTTCAATCCCTTACCAATTCATATAGTCAATTCATTGTGAATTTTTATTTGAACAAACTTGACTGCACTATTTTCGAACTTGTCAACATGTTGGTCACAACTAAGAGTACCTTGAAGAGTTCAAGAGGCTCTGTTCTTACTGTGGAGCAGACTTCTTCTTTCAAGAGAAAATTTTTTGGAAGGAAGAAGGCTAAATCCATGAAGAAACAGAAGAGAGAGAGCAAGCCAAAGAAGGATGGTCCAAAGGTGGCTGAGGTAAAGGAAAAGTATTTTCATTATCATGCTGAAGGCTACTGGAGGAGGAACTGTCCTAAATATCTGGAGAGCCTAAAGATAAAAAAGGATGACAAATCTTCTGAAGGTATGCTCGTAATAGAATCTAACCTCATGGTTTCTTCTACTTCTAGTTGGATATTAGACTCTGGCTCGAGTGCTCATACATGTACCTCAATGCAGGGTCTGATAGAAAGTAGGAGGTTGAGGAAAGGTGACATGATCTTTCGAATTGGCAATGGAGTAAAGATTACTATAGAGACCGTCGACACTTACCCTCTTAGATTACCGTTGGGAGTTAGATTAGATTTAAAAGACTGTTATTATGTTCCTGTAGCTAGTCAAAATGTAATTTTCGTATCTGTGCTAGCACAGGAAGGTTTTGAAATTAGTTTCAATAAAGACTTTTGTTCCATTTATTTACGAAATAAACTGATTGTACGGGATCTTTTAATTGACAGTTTTTATCACTTACATGTTGATATGAATGTGAACTTAAACGAGCAAATAGTGAGTGCCATAGGCCAAAAGAGATCCAGAGATGAAATTAACTAGAAGTACTTGTGGCACCATAGACTAGACCATATTGGAGAGGACAGGATAAACAGACTGGAGAAGGATGGGATCCTTGGCTCTCTTAATCCAAAGCCGTATTTAGCTTGTGAATTCTGTCTTCGAGAAAAAATGGTCAAGATACCCTTTGTAGGACATAGGAAAAGGGCCACAGAGTTACTTGTCCTAGTACACACCGATGTGTGTGGGCTATTTGATATATAGGTCAGGGTTGGTTACAGCTACTTCATTACCTTTATCGATGACCTGTCTACGTATAGATATGTGTATCTCATGAAATACAAGTCTGAGGTTTTTGAAAAGTTTAAAAAATTTAGGTATGAAGTAGAAAAGTAGATAGGCAAATTCGTTAAGATTCTTCGATCTGATCGAGGAGGTGAATACCTTAGTCAAAAATTTTTGAGATATCTTAAGGACAATGGCATAGTCTCTCAGTGAACCCCTCCTAGAACATCTCAGCTCAACGAGGTATCCGAAAGGAGGAATAGAACCCTATTGGATATGGTCAAATCCATGATGAACTTCACTAATCTACCCTTTTTTCTTTGGAGACATGCCTTGTTAACTGTCATTCACTTATTGAATAGGATTCCTTCAAAATTCATTCTGACCACACTGTATGAGATATGGTTCGATAAGAAGCCGAATCTAGATTATTTTAAGACTTGGAGATGTCCGACCTATGTCAAGAGATAGATGGTGAAAAAGTTAGAGGATAGATCTATTATAACTTGCTTTATAGAGTACCTAAAAGAATCTATGGGATACTACTTCTACTTTTCATAAGATTACAATATGATTATGAGTTGAAATACCGTGCTCTTAAAAAAATAGTTTATCCAGGATGGTGGTAGTGCGAGGTTAGTGAAACTCGAAGAGAAGGTCTCTGAAGAGTCTAGAGCTATAGATCCTCAGGAATCCATAGTCTATGAGCTAGAGTTGATGTTTCTCTACCACCTCATAGATTTAGAAGGGTCTCCCGATCTCTTGAAAGGTACATGAATATGCTTACGGAGAAAGTAAAGAAAATATTCCTTATGGGAGATAGGGGTCATGGTGATGTTCCCAATACCTTTGACGAGGTGATGTCTGACATTGATTTCAAAAAATGGTTAGATGCTATGAAGTTAGAAATTGACTCGATGCACTCAAACCAAGTCTAAAGTTTAGTGGATTCATCTGAAAGTATTATACCTATTAGATGTAAATGGATCTACAAAAAGAAGATAGATGTCGATGGTAAGGTAGAGACCTATAAAGCTGACTTGTGGCTAAAGGTTATAATCAACGCGAGGGCATTGACTATCAAAAAATTTTTTTATCTGTAGCCATGCTGAAATCCATCCGTACTTTGCTTGCTATTGTTGCTTACTATGATTATGAAATTTGACACATGAATGTGTAAACTATCTTCTTGAATGGATATCTTGAGGAACATATCTATATGAAGGAGCCTATGGGTTTCACATCCGGTGATGGTGATCATAAAGTCTGCAAGCTGTAAGGTCCATATACGGATTAAAGCAGGCTTCTCAAAGTTGGAACCATCATTTTGATGAGGCAATCAAATCATTTGATTTCATTAAAAATGAAGAAAAATCTTGTATATACAAGAGGATCAGTGGAAGGGCAATTACCTTCCTCGTATTGTATGTAGATAATATTCTCCTCATTAGGAATGATATTCCCATGCTGATCACGATCAAAAGATGGTTGTCCAAGGAGTTCTCCATAAAAGACTTAGGAGAAATATCTTATATTCTTGAAATAAAAGTCTATAAGGATAGACCTAAATGGATGCTTGGCCTGTCATAAAAGCTGTACATAGAGAAGGTGCTGAAGAGGTTCGCATAGAAAACTTCAAGAGAGTCTCTTACCTCTTAGGTATGGTATTAGTCTCTCCAAGATGATGTGTTTGACCACATCTGAGGAGGTGCAGCGCATGAGTAGGATTCCTTATGCCTCAGCTATAGAGAGCCTTATGTATGTCATGTTATGTACTTGACCTGATATTGTTCTTACTGTGAGTGTCACAAGTAGATATCAGTCGAATCAAGGCAAGAAGCACTGGATAGCTGTGAAGAATATTTTTAAGTACTTAAGAAAGACTAAAGATTTATTCTTGATCTTTGGAGGGGATTCTGAGTTACGAGTTGAGGGTGTATTCTTGTTCGATATATTAGAAGGATTCTGAATATATGATTAATGGAGGCTGAATATGCTGTAGATGTGTAGGATGAATTCTGGCTCTAATATTAGTTGTAGAACTAGATGTCATACCATGATACAGTACTGCAAAGATAATAGCACCACAGCCCTTGCTAGGAGCTCAAGATCTCATCAGAAGTCCAAACACATAGAGCAGCAGTATACACAACTACCTCATATCGAGGTACGAAGAGTAGACTTTGCGGACAACGTGGCAGACCTACTGACTAAGCAATTGAGCAAACCCAAAAATGGAAGTCCACCTTGAAAAGATGGGACAGATTTGTGGCCAATTGGCTTTAGTCCAAGTAGGAGATTGTTAGATGTATGTCCTGGAAGCTAATATGACTGATATATTGTAATATATCTAGGACATAATTTTATACTTAATATATTGATATGATCAATAAAAGGATATTTTTTTTTTCATTCAAGTGTGATGTGTCCTTGAATCGTACATGAAATTAACTTCGATACATATTTTCAAAGTGTTAAGAATTAGAGACATGTATTTAATTTCTAAATGCTTCCGATCATAGGATCATCATGAGGACGATGATGGATCTGGACAGACTGGCACACAAATCACTTCCTTCGGTAAAGATGGGTCTCCAGTCTACTGTGTAGAGAAACAGAGTGATAAGTGCGGACGGTTGTTAGAGAACAACTAATACTGAGCGTGACCATACGAGAAATCACTTGAATTTCTATTCGATTGTTAGTGATTATGTCGATGCTGTGGTTATGTAACTGGTCCTTTGATTTGAGATGGTACTGCTACTCACAGTAAGGCTACTAGAGTTTGACTGAAATATAAACATGGGTCTCAATGAGCCTTTGTAGTGGATGTTGGCGAGAGTTGATCCACTATAGGAGTGGGGTGTGCATCAAGATAAGATCTATCGATCTTGATAGAGAGTAATCCTATGAAATTTGAGAGGCTAAGTCCAAGAGTTTGTAGCTACAACAGCGTGATTGATAGAAAAGAATTTTCATAGAAGTCACAACTGTACTTGAGCTAATCAATCTATCATATGACTGATGTTGAGGTTTGACGATTTATCCATGACCTGCCATCTAGTCGGGACTTACGATAGAGGGACTGAATCACATGTTAACTACACTTAGAAGTTCATTTCAGTTCTATTGAGTTGCCACTACATACTGCTAGGTGTCACTGATGGATTGTGAGAGCTCACTAGGATTATTTTAGATCGACAATCTTTGTTGAGTTAGAGTGAAATTATTTCGATCTATTGAAAAGAGTTTCAATGATACGATGATAGAGATCATTGTATATCTTACTATCAGATAGAATTGAATCTATGAGGTCACACAACAAAGTGATTAGGTCTGAAATAAGTAATTGAGCTTATGAAGTGTCAATTGGATTTAGAAAAATCCATTGGGTTCATGGTAACCTTACTAGCACATGGTTGGACCCAATTCCTCTTTCTTTTAGGATTATTTATTTGATAAGTTAATTTTAACTTAAGTACTTGATAATTATCTACATAAATAAGATTCATGAGACTCCAATTATTGGGTGTCTAAGGTTATGGATCACATAAATTAAGGGTGCAAATCCCTTATGAATCTCTTTGATAGTTATTATGGGGCGCCACTTTGATTTGATCAATTTGGGCGTGTCCATTAATTAGAAGACCTTTGATTTTCATATGGGATGTCTCTTGGGTGCAAGATAGGGTGTCTAATTATGGGTGCAAGGGCTCCAATAGTTGTTGCCTAATGGGCTTTCTAATGTAAGTTTGATAACTTAAGTTAATAGGAATCCTAATGCAAATAGGACTTGTATTATATGATTGAATAGGATTCAATCTTTATGCCTATTTAAAGAAACCTCTCTTAAGGTCCCTAAAGCATCAAAACCAGCAACCCCTCACACCCAAAGGCTCTCCCCACACCCTCTCTTCCTCTCTCTTTCTCTTCTCTTGGGTGTTCTATACATCCCTTCCTTGGGACACACGTCTCAAGAAGTTCCATGCCCAGAAGAGTTTGGGTGCCACTTTCTTACTAGTTTCTAGTATCTGGTAGCAGTACATAATAAGAAAAAACTCTCAAAAAGAGGAAAAAAAGAAGATCAAGAAGAAAGACCAAGTGTTGATCGCGATCCAGGCTTCGTTCAGATTTAGCAGGCTGAATTTTGGAGAACTAAAATTCAGATTATAAAGGGCCGTTTCAGGCTGATCCCGAGTAGATACTCGTAGAGGCCAGACATTTGTGCGGCTAACAAAGAGCCTCATCTCTTTCAGATCCAGTTTTGAAGAAAGGGATTGCTAAACAGGTATGTGATTTGATCACAATCTGAATTTCAGCATATATCAATTTCAGTATATGAAATAGATCCATGTGATTTTATATTTTTATGTATATAAAATTTAGATTAAAAGTGTTTTAATCTTATTTTCTTCTGCGATATTTAGAGAATAAAAATTTTGAAACACATATACATGCACCAAACCCAGAATTCTAACAAGATGTACATAGTTTGTTAATTTAGACCTAGAAAACTATGAGGAGGCATTTAGTATAGGGTGATTATCCTAAGATCAATGATAATATAGGTGGAAGTGATGAGATAACCGTATTTAGTAGCACTATTGTGATCTTATATGACAATGATTCTAAATCACTCAGACTTCGTAAATTATCATCCAACTTAATAATGGGATACCTATCCTTGAAGTCAGGGATCCAAGATCACCCCAGCACAATAATTTTGGGCTAAAATTTGAGAATAGAAATACCCTTTAATCTAGTATATCATTATACAATTAATATATCATATCAATATTACATATAATATATAATATTATATTTGATATTATATGTTATATTTATTATATATATTATATTATACTATATTATTAATCATACTATTGTCATATTAATTTTTAATGATAAATTTAAATTATAGAAGAAATATATTATTTTACTTTATATTCATATAATAAAACTATTTAATATATTACTTCTTTTTTTATTTTTTTAATCAAAATAAATATTAATATTAACAAATTAAATATTATAAGTATGAATAAAAATATTAATTCTATAATAATAATTAATATATTTTAACAGGACTAATAATTTTTATGACTAATAAATATATTTTAATGTATTATATTAATAATTAATATATTAATAACTATATCCATATTTTATCATAATATATTTTATATGGTTAATAAATATTTTTATTAAATATATCAAGGATAGATTTGGTATTATGTGATCTTAAATTCTCATAGAATATCAAACAGATTACTCATAGATACCGAGGATCTTTAATCACTAGACCATGGCGTATCTAATACCATGATCTTAGATCACTAGAGATCAAATCACCTCAAGATTCGGATCACCGGTGATCTTAGATCATCGTGGTGGTCCTATTAGGGTGACAAACACCTTCTAGAAGTATTTGGCTATCGACGATTAATTAGAGATGTATGTAACTATAGTTCAAAAAAATTATAGTTGTTGAATTTGCAGCCACATTTGTGACATTTGATTGACTGTATTTATAGTTGAAGTAAAATAAAAGTTCATGCTTGTTGATCAATAAATAAGAACCATAATTGTATTTGGTTTTGCACTTTTAATTAAATTTATACTAATTGTTATCTTTATTAGGATTTAAATATATCATAAATTTTCAACTTTCAATCGTTTGTGTTAGTTCTAGAATTGATTTTAATGGTGTTAAAAGAGTTTGAGTACAAATCATTATTATTAATGATGTTTTTGAGTGATTATAGAATTTTTCATAATGCTCAATGATTGATTTCATCTAAGAAAAAATCTTTTTAGATTTAAATAAATTTATATTTTCAAGTTAAAGATTTAAGTTTTGGAAGTAAACAAATTGAGTTCGGTATGAAAAGAATATAATAAAGGGAAAGTCTAGTCTAGAAAGATGTCTCAACAAGTTCATCTATTCATAAATTAAGTTTGAGAAGGTAAGTCTTACCTAGAATATATTTGAATAAAGAAATCTACTTAAAATCAATTTTGACATATTTAGTGCATCTTTGAGTCGACCAAAAAAAGGAGCTTAGCAAACTCAATCTTAGTTCAAAGAAAAAGACAAAAAAAGATGAAATTCAAATGATCCCCTTAGCTGATCAAGACAGAATCTTTGCTGATTTATGTATCTTGATAGCAAACTCAATCTTAGACTCAGGATGAAGACAGAAGATTAAAGATTTTAGAAATTCTCTTAAATCGATCCAGAAAATTATATAATCAAGCAAGACTAGAACTTAGCTGACTCACAAGAATGAGATAGCTGACTCAATATTAGAGATAGAAGAATAGTGTAAATTCAAAAATGCTTTGAGTCGACCCAAGAAGTCAGTTAGCTGACCAAATAATGAATGTTAGTCGGCTAAAAAGATATTTGAGTCGATCGAGTCTCAGACAAATAGAATAGACAGAAAGTTAAAAAATTTGTATTTATTTTCATACCATTTCAAAATTTTACTTAGCTAACTTAGTGCTTCAGATTAGTCGACTAAGAGCTTAGATGAGCTGACTCATAGAATTCCAATAGAGAAATGGCTAGTTTTTTAGATTATTTTAAATGACCATATTTTATTTTAACAGTTATTTTCAAGCTTGTAATGGCTAAAACATTAATTATAGATATTTTTGAGACTATAAAAGTGAAGAATTCAAATGGGGATTCAAGTTTTTGAATTTATTGATTTTATTCTTCAAGCTATTGAACGAAAAAATGAGGAAGAGAAGAAGAAAATTAATAGAGCTTTTTAATTCAGACCTTTCCACATTTATCCAACCAAAAAAGAAAGGAAAAATATATTGAACTGAGCCAACAACTACTAAGCAAAAGCATTCAAGTCTCTATCAATCTTCTCCTTAGCATTCAAAGAAGAAGTCAAGCAATTCGAGAGCTCATTCACACCAACTTTTTCTAGAATTTGATGTTTCAAGTTTTTATGCTTTAAAATCATTATACATCTTTCTATCATTACAAATTTCTTGGAGGATGAAACTTGGAGATATTAAAGGGTTGGTCCAAGCCATAAATTGGATATGTAAGGTTTTGGTTGGTGAGTCAGAAAAGATCAATTAGATTGATTATAAACTCAAAAAAATAATCTTTTATTCAGTTTTGGTTATTAAGCTAGAGAAAACTAATTGGATTGAATTGTAAACTCATGAAAATAATGGTATTATAATCTTGAAGGATTATAGTTAGAATTTTCAAGCACGTTGACTTGAAGAGTGGATGTAGATGCTGAGTTGAGTACCAAACAACTATAAATCTTATATATTTATGATTGTATATTTATTTTTATATTATCTTCTACTACATATTTATTTTTTGCTAAGCACTCCACAAACACTCTTAAATTTATTATTGGGCACAAGTTCTTCAAATAAATTTTTAGAAATCCAAGTCACCAACCCCCTCTTGGGTTACCATCTTTGAAAAATAAATGATATCAAAGTAGGTACTCAGTCTAATTTATCTAACCATCAAAAGTTGTAGATCAATAGCGACTACAATTGGTACATCTTTAGTTAAAGGTCAATTAATCAATAGACCTTCACTTTTTAATAACATAAATTATATTTACTGGAAGGCACAAATAAAAATTTTCATTCAAGTATAAGATTATAACATGTGAAATATCATAGTAAATAGTCCTCACATACCCATAATTATGATTGATGGTATGCCTTCTCTTAAACTTAGAAAAGATTGGGATGAGCTAAATAAAATATTAACTCTATGAAATGCAAAGGCAATGAATGTTTTATATTCTACTTTAGATGCCAATGAGTTTTGTTGGGTATAAAATACCCCTCCAGTCGAAGTTCGTACCAGGAGTGACCCTCCCGGGACTCTGCCGACGTCCAACCTTGGGCAACATATTTTCGAACCTCTCCGACGGTCGAGCTTTTGCAATATTCCCAAGTTCTGCCGACGGATAAAACTCCCACAGCTTCTTCCATAAGTGTCAACCGGGTTTCCCCGACGGACGAACTCCTGCCACATCTCCCGGGCTTCTCCGACGATAAGCTTCTTCGGTTGTCCATCAGGCTGCTCCAGGCGCTCTCTGGATTCTACCATTGGCTGATCTCCTACAAGGGTCAACCACTCTCCGGACCCCTTCCGGATCATTTCTGACAGGATTCGATCGACTCCAATCCGAATTTCTTCCAGAACTACGTCAGTTCGTCAGTGGCTGAACTTTTTCAACAGCAGATCTCCACGACGGACGGGCTCCATCCAAGTTTCTACGGCGGTCGACCACCTTCTGGGTTTCATCCGGACTCCTACGGAAGTCGGACTTCTTCCCCGAACTCCTACTGCAGGTAGACTTTGTCCGAGCTCCTACGGGAGCCGGACTTCAGCCCTGAGCTCCCATTGCAGGTAGACCTCGTCCGAATTCTTACAAGGGCCGAACTCCGAGCCCCCACCACAAGCGATCTACACCGAGCTTCTGCTACAAGCGATCTACTCCGAGCTTCTGCTACAAGCGATCTAGTCCGAGCTACTACTACAAGTGATCTACTTCAAATTTCTACTACGAGCGGTCCGCATTGAATTTCTACTGTAAGCCTCCACCCGAGCTTTCCTTGTGAACGAATTCCTTCCAGACTTCTATTGCAGGCAGGCTTCAGCCGAGCTTCCTCAACAAATGATTTCCATCCGAACTTCTACGGGAACCAGACTTCGATCGAACTTCTGTAGCGGACAGATTCCGGATGAACTCCTACGACGCACGGGCTCCAGTAGCCGAACCCCTCCAGTGGGTGAACCTCTCTAGCACCATCCGACATCCACTGCCAGTCGACCTTCTGTCGGATTCTGCGTGAAACTGAACTTCATCTGTGGAAAGCCCCTGACTGAGCTTCTACAGCAGATGACCTTCGCCTGCAGTACTAGCGCCCAAGGCACCCAATGGTAGAAAGCTCGCCAGCAACATCCGAGCTCCTCTCAGACGGAGAGCTATCCCTCCCCATCAGACACCCCAATCGAGCTTCGACCGACAGGCCTGGACTCCCTGGCAGGCCACAGTAATGGCTGCGACTCTGCTCCACTTCCTATAACGGATCCCACGCAGCTCCATCATGCTCTGGCAAGTCACGACAATGGACATCACTCCACTCTCCACAACAAGCTCCATGTGGCAGGCCACGACGATGGCCACGACTCCACTCCACTACTCTCCGTAACAAACTCTTCATGGCCCCGAACGGCCCACTACCGGGTGGTTACAGACGTCGCTGTCAATATGTTACGCCCTCCACCTATAAAGAGGGGATACCTAGATATGTTATTCTCTAAGCTCTAATCTCTATCAAAAAATTCTGCTAAAATTTTCGTTCAAGCATTCCATTCTTGTTGAGACAGAGTACTGACTTGAGCATCGGAGGATCTTGCCGGAGCACCCCCAACTCTGGTTTAGACTTCTTTTGCAGGTCCCGACGGCGACTGTGACTCCCTCGACTCCAGCTTCTCCGACGCCGGCGGATTTTTGCATCAACAAGTTCAATAAAATTTTTACATGCATGTCTACAAAAGAGATTTAGGATAGACTAAAAGTTATCCATGATGGTATAAATCAAGTAAAAAAATTAAAAATTAATATGTTTGTACATAAATATATATGAATTATTTAAAATAGAATCTACTAAAGGAATCAATTATATGTTCACTAGATTTATTGATATTGTAGATGGTTTGAAAAGTCTTGGCAAGGACTATATTAATAGCAAACTTATTCATAAAATTCTAAGATCATTGCTAAAGAATTGAAAAGCTACGGTGACTACAATTTAAAAAACTAAAGAACTCAATAAGTTATCTTTGAAAGAGCTTATTGACTCATTCATAACTATGAGTTGAGTATGAACTAGAACATAAAAGAAGAGGCAAAGAAGAGAAGAACAATTATCTTAAAATCAATGGTCAATGAAGATGCAGAGAGTGATACATTAGAAGAATCCGACAATGATAATGAAATGGCCATGATCACCAGAAGATTCAAGAGATTTATGAGAAAGAAAAGATTTGACCCTAAGAAGAAAGAATATACTAGAAGAGAAGGAAGCAAAGAAATGTAGTAGCCAACGATATATTATGAATGTAAGAAATCTGGACATTTTAGGATTGATTGTCCTCTTCTCCAAAAGTGCTCACAAAAATTTAGAAAGAAGGTTATGATGACTACATGGAGCAATAATAAAAATTCTAGCTCCAAAGAAGAAGAAGAATCAGAAGAAGCAAAAGCCAACCTTTATCTTATGATGCATGAGGATGAGGTAAATACTAATAACTCTAATGATTTTACTTTTGAAGAGCTGTATGATACTTTTTATAAGTTACTTAATAATTTTGAAAGGCTATCTCTTAAAAATAAGAAACTTAAAAGGTTAAATCATTCATTAATTGAAGAAAAAAAATTTTGAAAGAAGAAAAAAATCTTTAGAAAAAGCAAAATGACTTGATTGAAAAGAATAAATGTCTTCAAAAAGAAGCTAATAAACTGAAACATATTATTGATAAGTTTACCCTTAGCTCACAAAATTTATAAATACTTTTGAAAAAATAGAAAATTATTTTTAATAAAACTGGTATAGAATTTAATACATTAATTAAATAAAAATTTTTGAAAAATATTTTTGCAAAGCCCACATCTGAAAAGTATGCGATCATATGTTTTAAATGTAACAAAGTCGGGCATAAATCTATCGATTGTAATATATTTAAATTTAAAAATATTAAAATAAAATGAATTTAGATTTCAAAAGAAACTATCCCAACTAACCTCAAAGGATCCAAGAAAGCTTGGGTATCTAAAAAGATTTGATGCTTATTTTGTAGGTGCATATGCTTGACATCCCTTGAGACAAAAAAAAAAAATGGTACTGATGTGCAAATCTTAAAATTTGTAAATAAAACCGCAAGCGCACGGTGTGCAGAGTAGCACGACCAGCGAGTACGGGTCGATCCCACAGAGATTTGATTTAAAAATGATTTTTAAATCTATGCTCAAGCGAGCTTTAACGAAAATCAAAAGTCGAAAGTTGTTTGCTAAAGACAATAAGACTAAGGATCTAGGGTTTTTGAATCCACTAGATCTAGATTAGGAAATTCTACCTAGAATTTTTCTTATTGATCCTAACGACTACTCCTCTTGTCTTTCCCAAGCATAGATTATGAAGGGACTATGGCCCAACGATAACCCATCAAGATTCTTTACAGGGGAGTAGTAACTAGGATCCCTTAGGATTTTCTCCTCCTATGCACTGAATCAAGCATGAACTATGAAGGGACTCTGACCCAACTGTAGTTCATCAAAAATTCTTGGCAAAAGAGGAAGAAAAAGAAACCCTAAAAAAAAGAAAGAACCCTATGTAAAATCCCTACTCATGATCTAGCTTCATCGCAAACCCTAGAAGGGATGCTTAGCTAGACATGATCTAAATCTACTTGCAAAATTTAAATACAGAAAAATAAACTATCCTAATTTCATAAATTAAACTATCCTAATTGCATAAATTTAAACTGCATAATTTAAACTAACCTAATTGCATAAAATTAAATTGCATAAATTAAACTATCCTAATTGCAAGAAAAATAAATTGCATAATGTAAAGAGATGAAATTGCATAAAAATAAGATTTTATATATAAAAAAAATTTATTACAAAAATCTCAAAGCTCGAGGCTTGAGAAGAGAGCTAAAAACCCCACTATCTAGGGTTACAAGCTTGATCGGAAGGAAGAATACATAAAACAAGGGCCTTTGGGGGTTTTTTATAGGCATTTGGGGGTTATAAGGTTTTCAAAACTTTAGATGTGGGACTAAGAGATTTTAGAGGATTGTTAGGGGGGTTTATGGTGCGCCGATGGGTCCATGGTCCATGCGCCTGTTGCTGTGGACCAGGCGGCTAACCAGATCACCAAATTAGTTGATTTTTGACCAATTTTGATCTGATTTGACTCGGGTTTGACCCAATTGAGTCTTCTTTCTTCATTCTTCAATTTCTGGGTCAATTTAACTCCGTTTTGCATAAAATTTACGCCATTGGAATCCTCTTTCCTTGTTCTTTCTATTGATGATCTCTTCTTCTACAAAATATAATAACAAGTATCAATTTCTTAATAAAGTTAGATAATTTAGATATTAATTGATACTTTTTATGTCAATTTGTGACATAAATCAGGTACCTAGATGGCTGATGCTCAAGACATATGATGGAAGATAAATCTTAATTTATCTCTTTTAAAGTTAAAGATAGAGAAATTGTTATATTTAGAGATAATAGTAAAGATAAAATTATTAGTCTTGATAATATAAAGATCACTTCTACCACTTTCGTTAAAAATATATTGCTTGTTGATAGTTTAATGCATAATTTACTTAATATAAATCAATGGTGTGATAAAGGATTTGATATTTCATTTTAATTATCACATTGCATTGTAATTAATTCCACTGATAATGGTATCAAATGCATAGGAAAGAGATATGTAAATATTTATGCAATAGATTTTGATGATCCTTGCAATGATAACATAGAATATCTAGTTGCTATGAATGTCAAAATCAATAAAACTAGTTGAATTTAGCATAGTAGACTAGCTCATACAAACATGGACTCCATTACTAGATTAATTAAAAATAATTTGGTTAGAGATTCACCAAAAATTGATTTTGAAAAGAATAAAGTTTGCAATACATATCAATTAGGTAAGTAAACTAAATCTTCATTTAAACCTAAAAATATTATTTCAATTACTAAGCCATTAGAACTTTTGTACATGAATTTATTTGGGCCTTTCAAGACTACTAGTGTTGGTGGCAAATATTTTGATTTTATTATTATCAATAATTTTTCTCAATATACTTGAATTTTATTCTTTGCACACAAAGATAAAGTATTTGAAATGTTTGTAAAACTATTTAATAAAATCATTAGTAAAAAAGGTTACAATATTTTGAATATTAGAAGTGATCATAGTATAGAATTTGAAAATCAAACTTTTGAAAGATTTTGCTCTGAAAATATAATTGATCATAACTATTCAACACCTAGGATATGTCAATAAAATGAGATAGTGGAAAAAAAAATAGAACTTTGTAGGAGATCGCACGGATCAGGCTTTGTAAAAGCAACCAACTAAAGTATTTTTAGCGGATGCTATAAACACTGCATGCTATCAATAAAGTAATAATTAATTACATCAGTTTTAAAGAAAACACCCTATTAGCTTTACAAGGAAAGGAAACCAAATATATCTCATTTCAAAGTTTTTGATTGTCGATAATTTATTTTGATAAATGGTAAGGATAAATTAGGTAAATTTGATACTAAATCAGATGAAAGTATTTTTCTTGGTTACTCATTATTTAGTAAAATTTATAGAGTATTTAATAGAAGAACACTAGTTGTAGAAGAGTTAATTCATATTGTATTTGACGAGACTAACATTTTTAAATCAAGAGAAGTGGATGATGATATAGTACTCTTGAAAAAGAGATGAAAGAAATCTCACTAGATTATACTCTTTCTCAAGACCTAGAAGAAAAGGAGTAAGAACAAGAAGATGAGAATAAAAAAATATATGAATTTCCATCCACTACTCAATAAGATACACATGACTTATCATAGAAATAGAGGTATACTCATAGTCATCCTAAAGAACTTATTATATATGATCCATCACAAGTCAATAGAACTAGAGCATCAATTAGAGAAGCATTAAATCATTTTACATTCATTTCTCATATTGAACGTAAAACTACTTTTGAAGCTGAAAAGAATGCTTATTGGATGATGGCCATGCAAGAAGAATTAAATTAATTTGAAAAAAATAATATTTGAAATTGATTGAAAAACCTAAAGCCTATTTTATTATTGATACAAAAAGGGTTTTACAAAATAATTTGGATGAGGAAAGCAATGTAACTAGAAATAAGGCTAGATTGGTTGTACAAGATTATGTACAATCAAGAAAAAGAAAGTGATTTTGATGAAACTGAACCAGTTGCTAGACTTAAAGCTATTATATTACTCTTGACTTTTACATATTTTATAGATTTTAAATTTTTTTAAATATATATAAAAAATATATTTTTAAATGGATACATTACGAAGGAAGTTTATGTAGAACAACCTCCTGATTTTAAAAGTTATGAATTTTCTAATTATATTTTTAAATTGAACAAAGCTTTATATGGTTAAAAAAAAGTTCCACGAGCATGGTATGATTGTTTAAGTAAATTTTTGCTTAAAAATAAGTTTAAAATAGAAAATATTGATATAACTCTTCATATTAAAAGAAAATCAAATGATTTTTTAATTATTCAAATTTATGCTGATGATGTAATATTTGGTGCTATTAATTATAAGCTTCTATGTGAAGAATTTGTAATGCTAGTATAAGATAAGCTCGAGATGAGTATGATGAAAGAATTGATCTTCTTTCATGGACTTCAAATCAAACAATCAAATGAGGGTATCTTTATAAACCAAAGTAAATATACAAAAAAAATTTAAAAAAATTTGGTATAGAGAACGTCGAAGGTATTGGAAGCCCTATGAACTTAAGTTGCAAGTTTGATCAGGATAAAAAGGTAAAGCAGTAGATCCTAAGCTTGATGGAGGTATGATCAAATCATTATTTTACTTAACAGTAAGTAGACCTAATATTATATTTAGTGTATGCATATATGCTCATTGTCTATCCAATCCTAAAGAAACACATATTATTACTATTAAAAAAAAATTTAGATTTTTAATCAATAATCAAAATATTGATTTATAGTATTCAAAATATTTTTCTTTAGATTTGATGAGTTATTCTGATGCCAATTTTGCTGGAGGTAGCTTAGATAGAAAAAGCAAAAATGGTACTTGTCAATTTCTAAACATTAATTTGATCTTATGATTTAGCAAAAAAAAATCAGTAGTATTATTTATGATGGAAGTTGAATATATTCTAATTGAAAGTGTTGTGCTCAAATTTATGGATCAAATAACAACTAGAAGATTTTGCTAGTACTTATAGCAAAATTTTTATTAGATGTGATAATACTAATTTTATTAATCTAATTAAGGACTTGTTTGATTCATGAAAAGAATTTATCTTCCAAGAAAGTAACTTTTTGAAAATTTATTTTTTAAAAATAAAATTTTGATATATTTAGTTGATCATAAAAAAGTAACTTGTTGAAGAGTAGCTTATGTATGGTTGAGCATCTATTGTTCTAAAAAAACTATATATAATACTATTATATTCTTAATAAAATTTTATGTAAAAATAATATTACATATATATTAATATAAATACAATATTAATATATTATAATATTACATTAGATCATAATAATTTATCATATTATTATAATACTAATATATATTATATTATATTAACATAATATTAATATTTTAATATAATAAATTTTTAATATCATAATAAATATAATATTAAATCTTATATTATATTAATATAAATATTAATATATTAATATAAATATTATATTAATAAAAATAAAAATATTATATTAATATAAATATTAAAATATAATAAATATTATACTATATTTATATAAATATTAAGATAATATTAATATAATATTATATATTTATTATTTAGTATTTCATCCTAACCATCCATTGATATTTTGTAAAATCTTAGCTATGGTCTTAAAAGAATATTTTAGAAAAGAAGCATTATCAATTTTCATGCTATGAAAAGTTTTGAAATTTACCTCCTTTATAGATTTATACTTTTTATGAAATGTAAAATGTAACTTTCTATGAAAAGAGATTTTTTCATTTTCTTTCCTCTTAAAACTTTAACCAAATAAGAGGCCCTTTCTCTACCTTTTAGGAATTACCTCTTTCCTCCTTCACTTTTCGTAAACCCAATGAGTCCTAAGAATTTAATTCAGCATTCAAAATCAAAGCATATAGAGATTAGGCATTATTTCATTAGAAATCATGTACAAAATAATAATGTTATGCTTAAATTTGTATCCATTGATAATCAAATTGCAGATATTTTTAGTAAACTTTTAAGTGAAGAAAGATTTTGCATAATTAGAAGAGAATTAGACCTTTATCATCCTTATGGTTGATTTGCTCAAATTAATTTTATGATTGATTAATTCATTAAATTTATTCTTGTTTAGAAATATATTTAAATGTATATTTGATTGATTATGATATATATTAAATATGACTTGATTGATTGCATCATTTTTAGAAAGCCTATTTATGAAACTCTTTCAATGCCAAACTAAGCTGGCTAACCTAAAACTATAGTCGACCTATTCTAAGCCGACTAACTATTGAACTAAGTCAACTCAAATGTCGGGATTTAACTTTTTAACGGAAAGCCCTAGGGACCACTCTCACTTTTTCACTTTCACTTGCTACCTGTCCCTTTGCAAAAACCCTATCCTACCAAATAGTTCTTTTATCATTTTCCTTAGATTTATGGTAAGATTTTGCTTGCAAATGGCTCCAATTAAGCATGTTGCTTGACAGATAAAGCTCAAAATGTTTTCCAAAGAAAGGCTTCCAAGCCTTAAGAGGATAGAGGTTGAGCTGGTTTCCTCTATTCCAAAAAGGTGACTCAAGAGCTCCACTCAAATGAACAAAGAGCAACTTGCTTCCACTCCATCATTCTCCATGCTATCTATGAAGATATGCCTCTCCAACCATTCTATCACAATGGGGAGAAAGGTAGACTTAAATTTCTTTGAGTGGGATAATTTTTTTATATATAGAAAAATCAAACATTTTGGTTGGGAGTATTTTTGCTCACTAAATGAACTAGTTTATCCAAGTTTGGTCTTAGAATTTTATGAGAATGCAACTTTGGAGCCTGATGCCCTAGTCTCTAAGGTGAAAGAAACAATGCCCTATGTTTCAAGTAGTCTCCTTCGCTAGCTACTCGATTGCCTTGTGTTGATGAATCTTCCAATCTTCCCTTCTCAAAGAGAAATGCACTGGTTCACATTCTGCAAAGTGTAGATATGGAAGACATAAAGGGTTTGTTTGCTAATCAGTTATCACTAGAAATGTGCCTACTCCATATTTCATCTATAAGATCTTTATGCCAAGAGTAGAAAATTTTGATTATGTTATGAAGAAGGATCTTCAGATCATGTACCACATCATCTACGAATATCCCTTGGATCTCTCCACTCTTATAATCCATCAAATGCAAGATTATTAGGAGAGTAAAGGAAATTTGCCTTTTGGAATGCCTCTCACTCTTATGTTCAAACATGCTTGTATTGCTCTAGAGAATGAGCCAAGTAGAGTACTGCGTTACTCGGATACTTACAATAAGTACTCTCTCAACAAAATAGGATATGAAAAGATAAATAAAAAATTGATAAGAAAAGGTTCTTCGGATAAAAAAAAGCTAAAGAATTGGATGATGAGCAGGAATCAACAGAACATGCCACTCTTGATGTACAACCACAAGATCTACCTACAAGCAATCAGGAGATTCTCAGCCATCCAGTAGTCTTGAAGGTCATATCTTTGCTCTCTAAAGACTGATATCAGATTTGGAATTCAGAATGATAAATACACTTCAGTTGATTAGCAATTTGGTTCAAAGGGTTGTAGTTATTGAAGATGAAGTGAAGGCTATTTGGAGAAACCAAGAGCAAGTGATTTCTGTTGACCCTCCTATTCAAACCTAGCCTCCAGCCTTTGCTAAAGCACCTACCTCTTCAGACCTTTCTCTGCTAGGCATACTAGGTTGCTTTACTCGACCTGACACACCTACCCTTGTGGCTCTAAGACTAGGAGAAGCC
Source organism: Elaeis guineensis (assembly GCF_000442705.2). NCBI lineage: Eukaryota > Viridiplantae > Streptophyta > Magnoliopsida > Arecales > Arecaceae > Elaeis > Elaeis guineensis. The sequence continues at coordinate 83,393,031 of NC_025997.2, forward strand.
CTCCCATTGAATTCATAGATAGCTCCTCTGAGTACCTCAGCACCAGTAGCCTCTAAAGCATTTAGATAATATTATTTTATCTTGGATGTTTATCAATCTTGCATGTTTATATACATATCCATATATGATTACCTTGTCCTTCCATTTTTTTTTTGCAAGTGGATAGGCTTTTTTAAATTTTATGTACAAACTTTTCCTTATAAATGCAAGAGTCATGTTTTCTATTCATATTTTTATGTTGATTCACTACAAAAAAATAGGTTATTACACTACAAAAAAATGACTTTTAGCAACGGCAATATTGCCGTCGCTAATAACAATTTTTATCGACCACCAATGGCAATCAAAAGATAAGCCGTGGTAAAAATAATTTTTTTGTTAAGCTTATTAGTGACAGAAATATGGTATTAGGGATGGCAAAGGCCATCGCTAATAGCCCCCATCGATCCCCCCATCCCGCCCTTGGCTATTGGCTTCCCCGTGCTAAAACCTTCATCCCCCCACCCTTGGTTTTCATCTCCTCCTCCCCCATCGATGACTGATCGAACCCCCTCTCTCCCCCTCTCTCGGTTCTCCAGCTCACGTTACGCCGTCAGAGCCCCCGGCCTCCTCCCCCAGCCTCACACCATTTGACCTCCCCTTTTCTTCCCGGAGCACACGTCCTCAAGCTCCCCCCTTCTTTTTGACTACCTCCCAGAGCCGGCATCCCACCGTTCGACCTCCCTTTTTCTTCCCTACCTCTCTTATCGGATCAGACCTCCCATCACCTCTCCCTTCTCCCCCCACCACCCCCCTCTTTACCCCACCTCCAGTCCCCATTTTCTCCCACTGCACCACTGGATCTGGCTTCTCCGAGGCCCCCGCTGCCACTCTGAGCCTCCGACTGCCTCCCCAAGTCTCTGGCCTGTCTTCCCCTAGCCACCTCCTCGAGCCCTCGGTCGCCTCCCCTAGCCCGCTGCCTGCCTCCCCCCGACTGCCTCTCTGAGCCCCCGACCAACCTCCTCCTATTGTTCCTCCTCCCATCTTCCCCCCATCTCCCCCTCCCCCTTCTTCTCCTACCACATAGAACCAACTCCGTGCCGCAGTGCCACCTCTGCCTCCGTGCCATAGTGTCACCTCTGCCTCCGTGCCATAGCGTCGCCTCTCTTGTCGGATCTATTGCCTCCCTTGCCGGATCCACTCTCCTTGCATCAGTGACATCTTTCCCTTGTCGGATCCATTGTTCCCCTTGTCGGATCCGTCGATGTTGGATCCACCATCCCTATGCTAGATCATTGTCCCCATCCTTGCATCGTCATTCTTGCACCGCTGACATCCCTGTGCTCGCGTACCCATTATTTTGGTGAGTATTAGCAATGACGATAGTGATGGCGGCGACGACGATGGCAGAGTCGTCGCTAAATTTTTTTTATTTTAATATATTAATTAATTTTAATTAGATAATTAATTAATTAGATACTAATTTAATTAATTAATTAAGTATTTTATTTAACTATGATTAGGGCTGAAACTGGGTCCGGACCGGCCCGATGGGCTTCGGATCGATCCAAATTCTAGTCGGGCTTCAGGCTAGGCTTGAAATAGTTCAAGCCGAGTTTGGGCATAATTACAGAGTCCATTTGAATTTTAGATCGAGCTCGACTATATCTTTGGCCTGACCCAGGCCCAGCTTGAGCCCAGCCTAAGAGTGGGCCCAATATTATCAACCTGCATCTAACCTAAAACCAGCAGTGTTCTATTCATAAAGAGGCTACAATGACTGTCTGTGCGAGATGCGCCTAAAAAGTCTAGAGAGAGATGGAGGTGATGCATTTTTGTTCTTATTATTGTAGTTGCAGGGCTAGCTTGGATGGTTTGTTACATCATAGGCAATCGCTTGTAGCCATCTCATGATTAAAGGTGCAGAGGAACTTGCAATGCCTTATTTTTCAATGGCAGATCTGAGCCTTCTTCTTTTTCTCTTTCCCTTGTTTACTTTGTTGGTCTAAATACTATTTTTAAATTTTTATTTTAAATTTTTAAAATATTTTTACATCTAGTTTGCAACCTTCTTACTTTGCAACTCCCTCATAGTTCGGGCCTGCCTAAATAAATTCAGGTCAGGGTTTTTCCTAAAATCATCGGGCCTAAGCCCTACCTCTCCTTTCTTGGACTTCTCTTCCAAGTCCAAGCACCTCTCAGTGATGGCCTCCACCTAGGCATCCAAGCTCTTATATCTCACATTCTGAATGCCACCTTCGATCGTTCTTATTCTCCTGACCTTCTGGTATCATTTTATTTCTTGTATTGCCTTGAATCATTTTAAATACTTGTCTTACATTATTTTAAATCTTGCATTGCAATATTATAATTGTACAAGTAATCTATGAATCTATTTATTTTATTTTTACATATTATAGATCATGTCTTCTAGAGGCCAGAGCTGTCATAACCAAGGAGAGAGCTCTCGAGAAGAGAGCTCTCATGCAGTCAATTCACATGGTTTTGCACCACACATATCATATGGTAAACTCTAATACTTTAAATATTCTCTTTAAAAATTTTTTATCCTTTATTATCTAATATAACATTCTTTATGATGTCTTAATACTCTCAGATTCAGATGATGTGGGGTCACCAATGACTCCATAGTCATGTGGAGCAGTACCTGACTCTCAGAGTTAGTGGTGTGGTAGAGGATCTGTCCAGTTCGTGGCACCTCCGACTTGGTCGGAGGATAGAGAACTCGTCCACATTCAGAGCAGCACATAAGTACTATATCTTCACTGAATAAATTTAAAATTTAGTCATTTTAGAGTCTAACATTTATTGTTCAAAATCAATTTTGTAACACATTTAGAGAGCTTGGGGTGCCTCGTGTGGTTATCATGATCATCTGATGATTGATGCTCGGGCCGATTAATGAGTTCTTCAATTGGCCATCGGGGGCTCGTAATGCAGTCAGAGAGATATTTTTGATAAGTCAAAGGTATTTATTTTTTAAATTCATGGTAGGTTTGTATTCTATTTATTAATACATGCTTGCTTTTACTTGCAAGAGTACTATCGATTCGAGACTCCTCAAGATGAAGAGATTGGCCGTCAAATTTTTGAGGAGGTGGCCACACGTAGGCTCCAGGATAAGCTATACAACCTTAGTAGTCCATCATAGAGCACTCTAGTTTTGAGTCACCATCGGATTGAAAGTCTTACATAGATCACTAGATACAGGCAGGCATATGGGAGGCCCTTTACGATCGATGGAGCACTGAGGAGTACTCTGGCAAGCAGGCATATGGGAGGCCCTTTATGATCGATGGAGCACTGAGGAGTACTCTGGTAGGCGACAGAGGGCATGACAGAATCGGACCATCCAATAAAATTCGATCAAGCATACCGGTGGCTCCATTGGCATATATATTGTGGCTGATAGATTGATAAAAATTCTACACTTAAATTAATTTCATATTAAATTAATCATACATATATTTTAATTAATTTAATTATATTATTTATTTATTATAGACATGTTAGCTGTGTCGTGCATTAGAGCAGCTACACATATGGAAGGCCACACATCAGTCTAGAAAGATGGGTGATTACTTAGATCTTAGATCTTAATAGATCATTGTAACAACTTAAAATATTATTTATTAAGTTTTTATATATACTGATATGTATGGACTACTGATTTTTTAAATTGTATATGTGGATTATGCGGAGTATCTCGTATCATGATATAGTGAAGACCCATCCTCTCAGCCCCTCTTTGACCTTAACGGACAGCTCAGGGCCATCAAAGGGGTGAGTAGGAGTTAAGTCATAAGATTCGATCATAGTTTTGACCCTCTAGCAACTCGATACTCTTTAACATCCTTCTCTCAAGTCTCGACAACCCAAATGTGGGATGATACACATATGAAGAAGGTCGTACAAAGGCTTTGGAGCCAGCGATCTCAGAGCTTCTGAGATGCCGTCTGTGATACGATCATTGAATTTTTTGAGATCTATATCTACGTGATCAGTTGGGCTTATTGTCACAGCCATCACAACAGGTAAGTCTATTAATAATTTTTTTATTTATTTTAAATTTTTATATTTAGAGGCTTCAAATATTTAGACTTGAGTTGGAAAATGGGATATAATGGGTAAAAATTTAATCTAACTATCCAATTAATGGATCGAAAGTGTCTATAGATACGTATCATCGAATGAAATATATAAGAATAATCTATTCGAGAATCAGAGTAGTATATCAAAAATATATCTCTGTATCGATATATATGCTTTCATATTGAAATTTATTAATAATATTTTATTTTTTTTATTATAGGATGTTAGGATATCCGGTTCTTATCCACCAAGTATTGGAGAGGACATACAGGAGTAGGAGGAGGAGGACATACAGGAGCAGGAGGAGGATGATGACGAGGATCTCACATAATTTTTTTTGATATGTAAGTAAATTTGATACTTACAAAATAGTATAAATTTATAAAATTATATAATTTATATTTTTAATATAATATAATTAATTTTATATTTATTATTATGATAAATAATTATTATTTTATTTATAATAAATTTTAAAAAATATAATTACTTGTTATTGTGATTAAAATAAATTTTAAAAAATTTAATTATGAATTTTTTAAAAAAATAAAAAATTATTAGTGATGGCATTAGCGAAGATAGTTGCACCAGTAAAGACTATTACCAACGGTATAAGAGTTGGCAATACCGTTGCTAATAATTTTTTAAAAAACCATTAGTTTTTAAAAAAAATAATCTATTTTCTTATTATGTTCGTGATAGCTAATTATCATTGTTAAAAACCTAATCTCAATTGCTAATAATATTAGCAACAGACACCTATCACAAAAAGTTCATCGAAAATAAGATCGTCACTAATTATCATTATTAGTGACAACAATAATTCTGTTGCTAATACACGTAATTAGTGACGATATTAGTGACAATAAAATCATCACTAATATTTTTTTAATTTTAATTTTTTTATTAAAATTTTAAAAAATTATTAGTGATGGCATTGTCGACTCTAATATCGTCGGTAATAGTCTTTACCAATGCAACTAACGTCGCTAATGCCGACGCTAATAATTTTTTATTTTTTTAAAAAATTAATAATTTTTTAAAAAACTATTAGCGATGGTATTGCTAACTCTTATACTATCGATAATAATCTTTATCAATGCAACTATCATCACTAATACCGTCGCTAATAGTTTTTTATTTTTTTTAAAAAATTATAATTAATTTTTTTTAAAATCTATTTTAATCATAGTAACAAATAATTATATATTTTAAAATTTATTATAAATAAAATAATAATTATTTATCATAATCATAAATATAAAATTAATTTTATTATATTTAAAATATAAATTATATAATTTTATAAATTTATACTACTTTATAAGTATCAAAATTATATATATATAAAAAATAAAAAATCATGTGAGATCCTCCTCCTCATCCTTCTTCTGCTTCTATACTTTATCCTCCAATAGCTGATGGATGAGAGCGAGATATCTCAATATTCTGGAATGAAAAAAATAAAATATTATTAATAAATTTTGATATAAAAGCGTATATATCGATATCGAGGTGTATATTTTGATATGCTATCTGATTCTTGAATAGATTATTTTTATATATTTTATTCGATGATAGGAGCTATAAACAGTCCTGATCCATTGATTGGATAGTTAGATTGAATTTTTACCTCTTAGGTCTTATTTTTGGACTTAAGCTTAAATATGTAAAATTTTTAAATATAAAAATTTAAAATAAGTAAAAAAAATTATTAATGGACTAACCTACTGTGATGGCTATGACAATGAGCTTAGCTGATCATGCAGATGCAGATCTTGGAGAATCTTAACGATTCTATCACGAATGGTATCTCAAAAGCTCTGAGGTTGTTGGCTCCAAAGCCTCTACGTGACCTCTTTCACATGTGCATCACCCCATGTCTGGATCGTTGAGGTCTAAGAGGAGGATGTCGAAGAGTATCGAACTGCTGGAGGGTCGAGGCTATGGTTAAATTTTATGATCCGACTCATACTCACCCCTTCAGTGGCCCTGAGCTATCCCTTAAGGTCAAAGAGGGGATGAAAGGATAGGTCTTCATCGTGCCGCAATACGAGATACTCCACGTAATCCACCTAAACAATTTAGAAATTTATTAGTCCATATATATCAGTACATATAAAAACTTAATAAATAATATTTTAAATTTATTTAAGGAAAATAAGAGAAGTAAGATACTTCCACCATTGAGAATTATATTAATAATATTTAATAGATGATACAGAGGTTTACAAAATACTTGGTACAAACACTCAAGAGTATGGGAGAGAATAGGGGGCCTAGGCCAGCGCTAACGGACATATGAAGTCTGTAAACTGATAGAGAGACAGACCATGACAAAGGATTCTTAGAAGGCTTAACATGAAAATCAGAGGCCTATAAATGAACATCACAGTTCACTTATAGATTTGATTATTCCTGTTTGCAATCAACCGTAAATAATCCGAACACATTTCCCCCCTGGGTGAACGCTGTCATGCTGACCCTACAGATAGCTTCATGTTGGAACTACCATCAAAATAAGACTTGGGAGAGAGTGCTTTTACTATTGTGCAAGGTTCCAGCACATATTTGGTGAGACCCAGGGAGAGATTGGTAGTCGAAGAGGACTCGATGAGACTTTGAGAGAGGATGGTAGCCAAGAAAGTTTGGTGAGGTAGTCGAAGAGGACTCGATGAGACTCTAGAAGAGGATGGTAGCCAAGGAGGTTCAGTGAGACTCAGGCTGGGGTTGGTGGCCGAAGGTGGCTGATGTATTGACAATAATTATGAGAGTTGACAAGGAGGATCGACTGATGTCTGGTTGGTAAGATTAAATGGGTCTAACCATTTAGCCTACTGATTGGGGATGATCTAGCTTGATGCAGATCAACTCAGATGTGAAGCCCCTGTGCCTAGTGGATAAAGGCTAATAAACTCCACCTCTCAATAGACATTTGCCTTTTGAAAAGTTGGTTAGGGGCTACGGTTCTAACATTTATAGGGCCTGTCAACGTGCTGAAAGTAAAGTCACCTCATTAGTCATTTCAGATATCGCCAACTTGTTTAGACCATGGGGTGAATCAGATTTCATGACTATATTTGCTTCACAAAACTGTCTTTGCATGGGTCTAACTTTTTACATTCCCATTCTGATGGTTAGAAGGCCTCTAATCATTTAGCTGAGGTTCCCTTTTGGAGAAGACCTGACATAAGGTGCCCTTTGGAGTAAGATCTAGGAGAGATAAGAGAGAAGGGGTGTGATGTTTGGGTGAGGGACTACAGACAGCCAATCTATAAAAGTGAAGATTGCAGTCCTTGCCATTGCAGAGGGCATGGAAGTATGAAAATGGAAGATTCTGAATTTCTTTCTTTCCAGAGACACCAAATAGAGATGAGAAACAAGCACTCCAACATAAAAAATTTGGATTTAACCTCAGGGGAATGCCTCCAAGTATCCCAGACATTAGAGAAGGTTAATGGCAGGTCAAGGGTGTTAACCTTTGAAAATATGATTTGTCAATATGCTTTGGAGAAGGAGCACTGCAGCATAATATGGTTGATGGATTCGCCAGTTTCATCACATAAGGGATAGTTCCTAGTGGTATTAACTTCTCTTTTGATCAGGTTATCTCTAGTTAGAATTTTATTGTGATAGTTTAGTCAGAAAAATAGCTTAGCCTTCTCTGGAATTAGGAGACTCCAAAAGCTTTTGCCTAAGCTGGATATCACTCCTCCATGCATCAGAAAATTGTAGCTGGCACGTACTGAGTAAACACCATTAGAACCCCACTTACAAATCCAGGTGTTCAATTCAGTGTTTAAGGTTACAATATGTAATATATTCAGAAGGCATTGAAACTCTCTAGATGCTTGGTAGCTCATCAGATATCTGAAAGAGGATTGAAAGTTTGCCTGCTAAAAGAATTCATCAATGGAATAGGATTGCTTCATGGCAAAGATGAAGAGATTAGGGAGTAAGGAACTGAGCGCATAATCACCAATCCATTGATCATACCAGAAGAGAGATGCTCGACCATCTCCGACAAGTGGATGGAACCATTGGTGATAGATAACTGATAGTTTGAGCATATTTTGCCAGAAGGGTGATGCAAGATTTAGCAAGTGACGTGAGGGTCGGGTAAGAGGTCATCTCGAGTAATAAGCCTGTTTGATTAACTGACTCTAGGGCTTTTGAGGGTATTTGAAAAATCTCCACCACCATTTCAGTAGGAGAACCTGATTAAGGGATGAAAGGTTTTTAATACCAAGACTACCGAACCTTCTTGGTCGACAGACCTAACTCCAATTGAGTAGATGTTTGACACTGCTAACTATTTGTTGACTATCTCATATGAACCTTCGATATTTCTGGTTGATTTCTTGAATGATTGCTGTGGAGAGTTTCAACACCGACATCCAATAGACAGGGATTGCATTTAGAATTGAGTTGACCAGAGTGAGGCATCCCACCAATGTCAGCATTTGTTGCTTCCACCCACTCAATTTCTTGGTTATTTTGTCAGCAAGGAAGGACCAATCTTCTCTTTTAAGCTTGGAGTGAAGTAGAGGGATACCCAAGTAATGAACAGGAAGAGGAGAAACCTTACAATCTAGCATAGAGGCTAACTCACTAGTAGTATCGTCGCTCATCTTGATGCATATGAGCTGGGTTTTATGAAAATTGATGCTAAGACCTGAAACCATTTCAAAGCTATAGAGAATTAGCTTGAGATAATTGACGTTGGATTTGGTTGCTTTAATGAAGAGCAGAGTGTCGTATTAATGGTTGTCATATTAATGGTTGGATCTAACCAAAATTTTCAGTGGAGGTGCCACACGCCTGCTAAAGGAATGTTTGGGGCAAAACTTAATTGCTAAAAGTTGTTTAGAGAAATAATTGGTTATGAACCTACCCATAGATGCATTAGGGTTGGCTGAGCCACACTCGAGCCCGAATACAGTCTGTGTGGATTCTAGTACCCGTTAAGAAATTAATGTAATTTTTCGAGTTGGAGGTAGAGGCTACCAATTTGATAAAATAGTGGAAAAACCTTTAGACTAAAGTCCACATCTTTAGAATTAAAAAGTAATTCATATACTAATAGGCTTATATTTTTTTTCAGTTATGACCAACACACTATCTCTCCGTACGCTATTGGACAGCGACAAGCTCATCAGACCCAACTTTTATAGCTGATATCGAAAGTTGAAAATCATCTTGGAGCATGAGAAGATTTTATATGTCCTTACAAACGAGGCACCTGAAGAACCTGCAGCCAACACTCCTTGTACTGTGAGAGATACTTATATGAAGTGGCTTAATGATCACACAACTGTGCGTTGTGTAATGAGGGCAGCTATGAACAACGAATTTAACCATAAGTTCGAAGATGCACAGCCTGAGGAGATCATTCAAATGTTGAATGAATCCTTTGGTACCCTAGAGGATGCAGAGAGACACAAAACCTTTTGCATAGTGTTCACTACCTGTATGCAAGAGGGGGCTTAAATCACCGATCATGTACTGTACATGATTAAGCAGATTGAATGTTTTAGCAAACTTGGCTTTCTGTTACATGAACAGTTAGATAAGAATGCAATTCTCAATTCACTACCAAAATCCTACTTATCCTTTCTCAATCATTACAGAATGATGAAGTCTGCAGTGAACTACCATGGTTTCCTAAGGTTATTGCAGACTTTTGAGAAGGACCACCAACTTCAGAAAGAGCCGATGAATTTAGTAGGAGGATCATCTGTAAGGCATCGATCTTCTAAGAGAGGAAAGAAGAAAAAGGCATAGAAATCTCGTGCTGTCAATCCTAAGTAGAGTAAATCATCAAAAGTTGATAAGAGCTAGGCAGAATACTTCTTTTGTAAAAAGCTAGGTCATTGGAAGATAAATTGTCCTATTTTTATAGCCACCCTTGATCCAAACAGGCTTAAAAATAAGAGAAAGAAGCAATTGATTGCTTTACAAGGTACTTATATGCTAACTCTTTATAATTTCTCTATTTGTGATACTACTACCTGGATATTAGATATTAAAAGTCTGATTAATATATATAATTCGTTGCAGAAACTACAGGTAAGTAGAAAGTTTCGAGAGGACGAGCATTTTCTTAATATTGGAGATGAAAAGTCTTGTTCCAGTTCTGACCTTGAGAACTTTGCAGCTTGTCTTCGAATCCAGTAGTGTCATGTCAGATAATTATTATTATTGTCCCTCTTTCTTGATGAATGTAATCTTTATAGGCCTTTTGGCCAAACTTAGTTGCAAATTTATAATAAAAGATGATTTTTGTGATATCATTATGAATGATACTACAATTATGCGTGGATAATTAAAACATGGCATATACATAATATTATGGTCTGTTAGTGTAATATATGCAGCCAGCAAATATCCTAAATAAGATAATGTCAGTGAATCCTATCTTTGGCATTGTAGACTTGGTCATATAAATAAGAACATGATTGATAGGTTGATCAAAGAACGTATCCTTGAGATAGATGATTGAGAATCATTACTAATCTATGAATCTTGTCTACTTGGTAAGATAACTAAGTTACCTTTTAAGAAAAAAGGTAAAAGAGCCAGCAATGTCTTAAGTCTAATACATACTGATGTATGCAGATCTATCAACATAAGTGCCAGAAGAGAATACTACTACTTCATTACGTTTACAGATGACCTATCGAGGTATAGGTATGTCTATCTTATGAAACATAAGTCAGAATCATTTGAAATGTTCAAATGATTTCGTACTAAAGTAGAGAAACAGACTGGAAAGAGTATAAAGATCCTTCGATCAGACCAAGGAGGTGAATATCTCACCAGTGACTTCCTGACATATCTGGAAGAGAATAGGATTCTTTCATAGTGGATCCCTTCTGGAACACCACAACATACAGGATATCTAAAAGGAGGAATCAAACCTTGTTAGACATGGTTCAATCTATGATGGGCTTTGTGAGTCTACCAATCTCTTTTTGAAGATATGCTCTAGAAACTACCTGCAACATTTTGAATAAGATACCGAGAAAGTCTGTCGATAAAACTCCATATGAGATATGGATTGGACATAAGTCGGTGCTCTCACACCTTAGGGTCTAGGGGTATCCAGCTTATATCAAATATTTAAAGATAGATAAGCTTGGACCGAAGTCCGATAGATGCTTGTTCGTAGGGTATCCAAAGAAAACTAAATGGTACTACTTCTACCTCGCTTCAGAATAAATGGTGTTTGTCAGTAGTCAGGCAGTCTTTTTGAAAAAGGAGTTCTTTAGTGAAGGAACTAATATCTGTAAAATTGAACTTGATGAAGTTCAAGAGGTGGAAGGACCGACACACATAAAATTAGATTTGATTGAAGAATTGAATCTAAAGCTAGTAGAGACGCCATTAAGGAGATCCGATAGAGTATCACATCAGTTAGATAGATACTATAGTTTCTTGATCCAGAATGGTGATCCCATTGAACTTGATGAGAACGATGAGGATCCGATCACCTATATGGAGGCTATGCAAAGGCCTGACTCTCAGAAATGGCTTGAGGCCATGAAGTCCGAGATGGAGTCCATAGAGACCAATGGTGTATGGACACTAGTTGATTCACCCGAAGGGATAAAACTTATAACGTGTAAATGGATTTCAAAAAAGAAAAAAAGAGAAGACGAAAAAGTAGAGACTTATAAAGTCCATTTAGTTGCCAAGGGTTACCGTCAGCATTATGGTATTGACTATGACGAGACGTTCTCTCTTATGGCAATACTTAAGTCCATTCGGATTATGCTTGCTATCACTGCACACTTAGATTATGAGATCTGATAAATGGATATCAAAATTGCTTTTCTTAATAGAGAGCTGGAAGAAGAGGTATATATGATACAACCTGAAAGGTTCACATCCACAGATGAGTCAAAAGTGTGTAAGCTGAATAGGTCTATTTATGGACTTAAGCAGGCATCTAGGGGTTGGAACATGTATTTTGATAAGGTGATCAAAATGTATGGCTTCATTAGGAACAGAGAAGAGTCTTGCGTCTATAAGTGGGCTTCTGATTTTGTAGTCATCTTTCTTGTGTTGTATGTGGATGACATATTATTACTAGATAATGATATTCTGGCTTTGTAGAGTGGGAAGCTATGGCTATCATTACAGTTCTCCATGAAGAATTTGGGAGAAGCATCCTATATCCTAGAGATGAAGATCTATAGGGATAGATCTAAAGGTTGCTTGGATTGTCCCAATCTACATACATCGATATTTTACTGAAGTGGTTCAACATGGATAATTTCAAGGAATGCTATCCTCTGATAGGCCATGAAATTACTCTTTCCAAGAATGATTGTCCGATAACTATTGAGGAGAGAGAGCATATGAGTAGAATACCATATATTTTGATAGTGGGATCTATCATGTATGTTATAACATGTACGAGGTCGGATGTAATATATTCACTAGGGGTAGTAAGTAGGTATCAATCTGATTCGGGAGAAAAGCATTAGAAGATTGCGAAAGTAATTCTTATGTATTTGAGATATACTAAAGACCAATGGCTTATCTATGGAGACACTAATCTAAAACTTGTGGGATATATTGATTTCAATTTTTGATCAGATTATGATGACAGCAGAAGCATGTCGGGCTACATATTTACCTTAAATGGAGGAGCTATTTGTTGGAAGAGTTTCAAGCAACATACTATGGCCGATTCTGTATGCGAAGCAGAATACAATGCTGCATCGGATGTTGCAACATATTCTACATCGCTATCACCTGTGTGAGAGATCATGAACCAAGGTAATGTCGAGCTTCAAAAGATCGATGGAAAGGAGAACCTAGCTGACCCTTCACTAAAGCTCTCAAGATCAAAGAGTTTAATGACTTCAAATGAAAGATGGATATAAGATACAGCTTCGATTAACTTTAGTCCAAGTAGGAGTTATTGAGAATTATATCCTAAAATCAATCATATGCTGATTTAGTTTATCTTTGTATATAAATTATTGATTAATAAATAATAGTTATTCTAATATTTTTCATCACAAAGTTACTGATGGAACCAGATCTAGGGTTTCAAGGTTAGATCTTGAAACTTTTTCAAGATCAGGCAGCGGAAGACTAAAATAAATCAAAATTTATCTTATAAAATCAGAGAATTCCTAGATCTAAGATCCTATTATATGATTATTACATGACATTAAATTAAAAATTAAAATATAAAGAGCAAGAACTACATGTTGATCATATCAACATGTTTCTATACTACATCTAATGAATGTAAAATATAATAGATCAGATCTATTACCTTGCAAGTTAGACATTCTAATTTTGCTGATCCAGGCTTGAGGATGATGTTGCAAGCTGCACATGCATCCAGCCTCTAGGAGTCATCCACATGAGCCCACGAATCACGATTAGAAGTCCTGGTCCAAGAAATCAGCACAGTATGTTAGTACTGCACTGATACTTCTTCGATGGTCGATCAGATGCCTCCTTCTTCTTGATTAGGACTCTTCCAAAGATGAAAAATAGGAGAAGGAGGTTTAGATCTTAGACACTCTCAAAAAACTTAAGATGGAGGAAGGAAAGAGGTGAACACAGCAACCTTAGAAGAAGACCCTCTTCTTCTTCTCTTTGCTCTCACCTTGACATCTAGTCTTGTGTCTATTGTATCTCCATGCCCCAACATTCTTTATTCCTAATTTTTGCATGCCCCAAAGGTCTCTCTTTTCTCTATTTTTTATGAAAATTTTATGAAAAAATTTATTTTAAATAGAGAGATATGATAGAGTCCTTATCTAGGTCAAATATCTAGTCAAGGATTATCCAAACATGGCAAGACAAGGGGCACCCAACTCTTGGGTGCCCCCTCTTTCTTTTTGTGTGTGGACTACCAGCAAAGGATACATATTATTTGCCATAAAAGCTATAAAAATCTCAAAAAAAATCTGAGTAAAATCAGTGCCATAAGGAAAGAGTTTTGGTTTCCTAAAACTCTATCTCATAGAATTTGAAATCCAAACTAATTCCTACTTTGATTTGATCCACAACCACTTTCCATATAAGAGAGAAAGAAAGAAAAGTTTTGGGCATATGTGAAGACCTGAGAGAGAAGTTTTATCACACAAAATAAGAGAGAGTGGGCATGGGATAAGAGAGAGTGGGCGTGGGGGCTAAATTGGTGCAAGGTGGAATCCTAGTCTTACTAGGATTCAATCTATGCCTTATTCCAATCTGGTTTCTCAAATCAAATCAAACCAAAACCAAATCAACCTAATTAAAATAGGTCTTAACCCAATTAAGAATCTAATTTAATCAGATTAAATTAGATTTAAATCTAATTTAATTTTTTAATCGAATTAGAAATTAGGTTGACCTAAGTCCTAATTGAACTAGGAGTAGTTTTTTCTTGTACTTGGCTTATCCAATAAACCAATTGGATTTGATCCAATCAAGCCCAAACTAAATCTAATTAAATTATATTCAATTAGACTTAATCTCAGCCCATTGGCTTAATCAAATTAAATCAATTAGCAATCGAATTGCTAATCAATCCTCCTGCAATACTTGCACTAGGTTATGATCGTTTAACTCTAGAATGATTCTTAATCATTGATCAACCATCCGATCGGATCGTGAACTCTAATGTGTGTGATCTCATAGGTCTGAATCTAAATTGATAGTATAAAAATAAATTTTTATACCAATCGAAGTGACCATCTAGCAATGGTACCCGACGGTCAGATAGGTCGAATGTGTAGAACAACATCCTTAGAACCCATGCGGATATAGTTTCCATATAATTTATCCCCTTGACCAAAATACTCATAGGACACCTCAGAGTTTAACTATCAACTCTGATCAGGTTGTCCACATTATATTTCAAAATATCAAATCCATCTGATGGATTATCCTAGCCAAGATTTTGCTAAATTGAAATACAACGACTCATTCTTCTCCAACTCTTGGAGTGGTCAATCTCATCTTGATCATACTCTGACTTTGCAAGTACTTGACTGTGCCTAGAAGCCTTTCATCACTGAATTAGAAATTCAGTTAATCCAGTACCAAAGCCTAGTGAGTTGCTTGCAAGTCACTGAGGCGATCTCAGTTTTAAGGGACACTTATACCTATATCCCATCAGAGACATTCTCAACAGTAGAATGCTCTAGAGTTGGTCACGTTCAATGATGATGTATCTTTATATCTCACCGGTATGCCATACCAGTATCTCCACACTACTTGGTTAAGAGGACAACCAATCCATATGGCCTACAGCGACCTATGCTCGATAAAAGCTGTCATCTTTATTAACAGCCTATCATTTGGTCGTGAATAGTTTTAAGGACTAATCGATAAATCCTCTTTTTATCGAACCTAAATAGTCCTAAGGACTTCATCACAACAACGGAGTTCATTAGAAGATGAAAACGTATGATGAAAATATCAAAAATATATTTTATTTATCAATAAATCAATTACAATACAAGGTTGCTCAACCATCAACAGCTTGATGATTGCTTTTGAGACATATTTTTCAACAACTCTCACTTGTCCTAAAACCACTCGGCACAGTATCTAATACCCATCTTCGACTTGTGGTTGTCAAACTCCTTTATTGCCAGAGCTTTAGTGATGGGGTCGGTCAAGTTTTTCTTTCCGTCGATCTTCTGAAAGTCGACGTCACCTCGATCCATGATCTCCTGGACCAGGTGGAAGCGATGCAAAATATGCTTCATCTACTGGTGTGCTTTGGGTTCCTTCGCCTGAGCTATGGCACCAGTGCTGTCGTAGTAGAGTAGGACCGGACCTTCGAGAGAGGGTGCTACTCCGAGCTCGGTGATGAATTTTCTCAACCACACAGCTTCCTTCGCAGCATCCGATGCTGTGATGTACTCTGCCTCACAAACAGAGTCTGCCACAGTATGCTGCTTGGAACTCTTCCAGCAGATGGCTCCACCATTCAGAGTAAAGATATAACTCTACAAACTTCTACTGTCATCATGGTCAGATTGAAAGCTGGAGTCTGTGAACCCCATAAGTTTCAGATCTGACTCGCCATAAACTAACTATTGGTCCTTAGTATTTCTCAAATACTTAAGGATGGCTTTAATCACTTTCCAGTGATTTTTTCCAGGATCAGATTGGTATCTACTCACTACTCCTAGTGAGTATGCCACATCTGACCTTGTATATGTCATGGCGTACATGATAGATCTCATGACTGAAGCATATGGGACTCTACTCATACGCTCTCTCTCTTCAGGAGTTGTCGGACAATCCTTCTTAGAGAGAGAAATTTCATAGCCTATCTGTAGATAGCCCTTCTTGAAATTCTTCATGCTGAACCTCTTCAGCACAGTGTGTATGTACGTGGACTGGGATAACCCAAGCATCCTTTTAGATCTATCCCTATAGATCTTCATCCCTAGGATGTAGGATGCTTCACCCAAGTCCTTCATGGAGAACTGTGATGACAACCAAACTTTTATTTTCTGTAGTGTGGGGATGTCATTCCTGATAAGAGAATATCATCCACGTACAAGATAAGGAATACCACAACTAGACCATTTGCCCATTTATAGATGCAGGGCTCTTCTCCGTTCTTAACAAAGTTATACATTTTGATCACCTTATTAAAACACATGTTCCAACTCTGAGAAGCTTGCTTCAATCCATAATTGGATCCCTAAAGCTTGCACACCTTGGACTCATCTGTGGATGTAGACCCCTCAGGTTGTATCATATACACCTCTTCGGTCAGCTCTCCATTCAGGAAAGCTGTCTTTACATCTATCTGCCAGATCTCATAATCTAGATGGGCAGCTATTGCAAGCATTATCCGAATGGATTTGAGCATTGCCACAGGGGAGAACGTCTCGTCATAGTCAATACCATAATGTTGACGATATCTCTTGGCAACCAGACAGGCTTTATAGGTCTCCACCTTTTTGTCTGCGCCCCTCTTCCTTTTGAAGACCCATTTACACCCAATGGATTTAACCTCTTCAGGTGGGTCAACTAATGTCCATACATCATTGACCTTCATGGACTCCATTTCAGATTTCATGGCTTCAAGCCATTTTTTGAAATCAAATCTCTACATTGCATCCATATAGGTGATCGGATCCTCATCGTTCTCATCAAGTTTGATGGGATCACCGTCCCGGACTAAGAAACCATAGTATCTGTCCGGCTGATGTGGTACTCTATCGGATCATCTTAATGATGTAGGTACATTGGGCTTCAGATCTGATCTAATCAAATCCGACTTTGGTTCAACTATTAGTGTCAGTCCTTCTACCTATTGAACTTCATCAAGTTCAACCTTAGAGGCAACGATTCCTTCACCAAGGAACTCTTTTTCTAAAAAGGTTGTCTTAAGGCTGACGAACACCTTTTGTTTATCAGTATGGTAAAAAAAATATCTTTTGGTCTCTTTGGGGTACCCAATGAATGTGCATTTGTCAGACCTAGGTCTGAGTTTATCTGTAACTAACAATTTGACATAGGCCAGACACCCCTAGACCCTATGGTGCGAAAGTGCTTGCTTACGCCCTATCCATATCTCATATGGAGTCTTAATTACAGACTTACTTGAAACTCTATTTAACAGATAACAGGTCGATTCGAGTGCATATCCCCAGAAGGATATCGGCAAGCTGGCAAAACTCATCATGGATCAGACCATGTTTAATAGAGTTCGATTTTTTCTTTCAGACACACCATTATGCTGTGGTGTTCCTGGAAGAGTCCATTGGGAGAGAATCCCATTCTCTCCTAGATATGTGAGAAACTCACCAGAAGGGTATTCTCCTCCTCGATCAGATCGAAGAGTTTTAATACTCTTCTCAGTTTATTTTTCTACTTCACTTCAGAATCGTTTGAACATTTCAAATGAATCCGACTTATGTTTCATCAGATAGACATATCCATATCTAGATAGATCATCCATAAAAGTGATGAAGTAGAAATATCCACCTCTAGCACTTGTGCTCATGGGCCCACATACATCAGTATGTACTAGGCCCAAGAGCTCAGTAGCTCTCTCACCTTTTTCAGTAAAAGGTGATTTGGTCATTTTACTAAGAAGACAGGATTCACAGGTTGGATGTGATTCACAATTACTGACTTCGAGGATTCCCTCTTGAGTCAACCTGTTTATCCTGTTCTTGTTTATATGACCTAGCCTACAGTGCTATAAGTAGATATCTGATACACTATCTAATCTAGGGTGCTTGCCAGTGGAAAAGACTACGTTAATAGGTTGTGATAACATATACACACCATTGTTCAAATGTCTACAAAAAATAGTAACACCATTCATAATGATATTACAAACTTGTTTCTTTATTAAAATTTCATAATCATTTTTGGCCAGAAGGCCTACAAAAATGATATTTAAAAAGAAACTGGGACAGAAATGACAATCATTAAGAACAACGATATGGGACTCAAATACAAGTTTCAAGATTCTTAATGCTAGAACTGAAACTGGTCTTCCATCTTTAACATTCAGGAACCTCTCGCCTTGCTCGAATCTCCTACTGACCTGCAACCCCTACAACAAATTGCAAATATGGTAAGGGCTATCGGTATCCAATACCCAGTCAGTTATATCACAAATAAAGAAATTGCAAGGAGTTATCATATAAATACCTTGTCCAGTAACAGCTTGCTTCTTTCTCTGCCTTTTCGGATCCAGGGAGGCAATGTACTGAGGACAGTTCCTCTTCCAGTGCCTTCGCTTCTTACAAAAGAAGCATTTAGTTTGACTCTTATCGGGCTTGATCTTTCTGGTCTAGCCCTGCACAGATGTTCCAGCCTGAACTTGCACCTTCTTCACTTTCTTCTTCTTGTTCTTCTTTCTTTTCTTAAAAAGTCGAGAACCAGAAGATGAACCTCCCACTAAGTTCACCGACTCCTTGTGGAGTTGGTGATCTTTCTCAAAGTTCTGAAGCAACCCCAGTAACCTGTGGTAGTTTACTTCAGGCTTTGACATTCTATAATGAGTGAGAAATAGGAAATAAGACTTGGGCAGTGAGTTCAGTATTGCATCTTTTCCAAGCTGCTCATGCAAGGGAAAGCCGAGGTTGCTTAAATGCTCCATCAGCTCAATCATGTACAATACATGATCAATGACAGAGGCATCATCCCGTATTTTGGCATTGAAGATGGCACAACTAGTCTTATACCTCTCTACGTCATCGGATGTGCCAAAGGCATCCTCCAACACTTGAAGCACGTCCTTTGGCTGAGCTGTCTCAAATCTACAACTAACTCATTGCTCATGGCAGCCAGCATGATGCAGCGCACCATGGTTCGATCACTGAGCCTATTCTGATAAGTGTCTCTGACTGTTTCACATGCATTGGTAGCTGGATCTTCAGGTGCAGGATCCGTTATCACATATAGGATCCGTTCATGCTCCAGGACTATCTTCAACTTTCGGTACCAGCTGCCAAAGTTGGATCCCACCAACTTATCATTGTCCAACAATGATCGGAGCGATAGGGAAGTGGCCATATCTGCACAAAGAAAAATCATAACCTAATTAGTAATGATTTATTAAACCTAAAGATTTGGACTTTAATCAAAAAATTTCTCGTACTATTTTATTCGAATTGGTAGCCTCTACCTCTAATTCAAGAAATTATCCTAATTCCTTAGTGGGTACTAGAATCCACTTAGACTGCACACAAGCCCAACTTTGGTTGGCCAACCCATGTACATCTAAGGGTAGGTTCATAACCAATTATTTTTCTAAATAATTTTTAGTATTTTAATTTTGCTTCAGTCCCTAATCAGTAGGCTTTGGCCTCCACTGAAAAGGTCTAGTTAGGTCCAACCATTAACATGACCATACTTGGCCCATCTAAGCAATGAATAATTAGGCCCAACTTTCGTTGGCTAACCTAACCATCATTTAGAAAGATGCAATCAAGAAATCATATTATAAATGATAATTCTATCAGCCGATATGCACTAAGCTTTTGGGCCTCCAATGATTATCCAACTGATGGACCCATTATCATCCACTTAATGAAAGGCTATGATCTAGTTATCACCATAACTATTTCATTTTAAGGACCCAATAATTTTAGAGGATTTAATTGATTTAGAGGAGGAGGTCAGATGAACCAGCTTATCATGATCCTCCCACTGGCTTCACCAAGTCAGTTTAAGGGAGACCATTAAAAGGGCTGGTCTAGGAGTACCTAAATCAGTCACATTGATTTACCTAGCTGACATGGGTCAGCTCGAATAGTCAAGTGATCCGATCAAAATATAATTTCACCAAGAGGCCAGGTAGGTTCGATCGGTGGGAGGGTCTGCCAAAGCTTGTCTTAGACACCATCAGAAATGGTCAGATAAGCGAGCTCCCAATTAAAAATCATCGGTCTGGTTTACCTTAGACACAAACTGGTTTAATTAGTTTCGATTAGATCAACCTAATAGTTCATGCTAGACGGCTTAGCCAAGAATCAAGTCCATTTGGTTTTCGTTAAAGACATGGACTTGACCAACTACAACTATTGTAATTGATCTAGAGAATCTTTGACCTAATCTAAGACAACAATTGATTAGATTTAGTCAATTCTCTAATTAAGTCCATCTTTAATCTAACCTTAGGTCTAACCCAATTAATGAACCTAATTCCCACAAACCCATTAACCCAATGTGTTATGGTTTGTGTCTTAGGTTCTTCAATTCACAATCCTAGAACCTAATCAAACAACTTCTTAATTCTCAATTAAGTTTTGGGCTAAGGGTTGGGGTTCGGCTTTTCGAAAATAATTTTCATGTTTGTAAAATATTTTTACAATATGGTTATACCAACTAAGTTGCATGTTTGATTCATAATCAAAATGTAAATGAAATAAGCATGAAACTACTTTAGATCTAATCAAAACAGATTCATGTAATTGAAATAATTTCAATTTTAAATTGCATAAATTTTCTAGACAAAAATATGAGGTTCTTTGCGCGAGAATTATTAACAAAGAGATTTTATTTTAAATTTAAATATTTTTTAAATCTAATTAATCATAAATTTAATTTATATCACATCTAATAAATTTATGATTAAAGATAGATCTACACGAACTAGGACAACCTTTGCACTGTAAGGGGTAAACCTTACAGTAGGACAACCTACAGTTCGTGATTGATCTAAAAATTTTAATTTTAGATTTAACAATCAGATTATAAATTACATATAATCTAAAAAATAATCTAAGCATGTATAAATGATCATGTAATAAATAACCTAGGCTCTGATACCAATTGAAGGAACCAGATCTAGGATTTCAAGGTTAGATCTTAAAACTTTTTCAAGATCAGGCAGCGGAAGACTAAAATAAATCAAAATTTATCTTATAAAGTCACAGAATTTCTAGATCTAAGATCCTATTACATGATTATTATATGGCATTAAATCAAAAATTAAAATATAAAGAGCAAGAACTACATGTTGATCATATCAACATGTTTCTATACTACATCTAATGTATGTAAAATATAATAGATCAGATCTATTACCTTGCAAGTTAGATGTTCTAACTTTGCTAATCCAAACTTGAGGATGATGTTCTGAGCCACTCACATATTCGGCCTCTAGGAGTCATCCATACGAGCTCACGAATCACGATCAGAAGTTCTGGTCCAGGAAATCAGCACAGTATGCTAGTACTGTGCTGATCCTTCTTCGATGGTCGATCAGATGCCTCATTCTTCTTGATTAAGACTCTTTCAAAGATGATAACTGGAGAAAAGAGTTTTAGATTTGAGACACTCTTAGAAAACTCAAGATGGAGGAAGGAAAGAGGTGAACACAGCAACCCTAGAAGAAGACCCTCTTCTTCTTCTCTTTGCTCTCACCTAGACACCTAGTCTTGTGTCTATTGTATCTCCATGCCCTAACTTTCTTTCTCTCTAATTTTTGTACACCCTAAAGGTCTCTCTTTTTTCTATTTTTAATAAAAATTTTATAAAAAAAATATTTTAAATAGAGAGATATGATAGAGTCCTTATCTAGGTCAAATATCTAGTCAAGGATTATCCAAACATGGCAAGACAAGGGGCACCCAACTCTTGGGTGCCTCCTCTTTCTTTTTATGCATGGACCACTAGAAAAGGTGCATATTATGTGCCATAAGAGCCATGAAAATCCCAAAAAAAAATATGGATAAAATCAGTATCATAAGGAAAAAGTTTTGATTTCCTAAAACTCTATCTCATAGAATTTGAAATCCAAACTAATTCCTACTTTGACTTAATCCACAACCACTTTCCATGTAAGAGAGAAAGAGAGGAAAGTTTTGGACATGTGTGAAGACCTGGGAGAGAGGTCTTATCACACAAAATAAGAGAGAGTGGGCATGGGATAAGAGAGAGTGGGCGTGGGGGCTAAATTGGCGCAAGGTGGAATCCTAGTCTTACTAGGATTCAATCTATGTCTTGTTCCAATCTGGTTTCTCAAATCAAATCAAACTAAAATCAAATCAACCTAATTAAAATAAATCTTAACCCAATTAAGAATTTAATTTAATCAGATTAAATTAAATTTAAATCTGATTTAATTTTTTAATCAAATTAGAAATTAAGTTGACCCAAGTCCTAATTAAACTAGGACTAGTTTTTCCTTGCACTTGGATTATCCAATAAACTAATTGGACTTGATCCAATCAAGCTCAAATTAAATTAAATTAAATTATATTTAATTAAACTTAATCTCAGCCCATTGGATTAATCAAATTAAATAAATTATCAATCGAATTGCTAATCGATCCTCCTGCAATACTTGCACTAGGTTAAATGTCAATCGTATTGATCGTTTAACTCTAGAATGATTCTTAATCATTGATCAACCATCCAATCGGATCGTGAACTCTAATATGTATGACCTCATAGATCCGAACCTAAGCCAATAGTATAAAAATAAATTTTTGTACCAATCGAAGTGACCATCTAGCAATGGTACCCGACGGCCGGATTGGTCGAATATGTAGAACAACATCTTTAGAACCCATGCGGATATAGTTTTCATATAATTCATCTCCTTGATCAAAATGCTCATAGGATACCTCAGAGTTCAATTGTCAACTCTGATCAGGTTGTCCACATTGTATTTCAAAATATCAAATCCATCTGATGGATTACCCTAGCCAAGATTTTGCTCAATTGAAATACAGTGACTCATTCTTCTCCAACTCTTGGAGTGGTCAATCTCATCTTGATCACACTCTGACTTCGCAAGTACTTGACTGTGCCCAAAAGCCTTCCGTCATTGAATTAAAAATTCAGTTAGTCCAGTACCAAAGCACAGTGAGTTGCTTACAAGTCACTGAGGCGATCTCAGGTCTAAGAGATACTTATACCTATATCCCATTAGAGACATTCTCGACAGTAAAATGCTCTGGAGTTGGTCACGTTCAATGATGATGTACCCTTATATCTCACCTGTATGCTATACCAATATCTCTACACTCTTTGGTTAAGAGGACAACCAATCCAAATAGCCTACAGCGACCTATGCTCGATAGAAGCTGTCGTCCTAATTAACAGCCTATCATTTGATCGTGAACAGTTTTAAGGACTAATCAATAAATCCTCTCTTTATCGAACCTAAATAGTCCTAAGAACTTTATCACAACAACAGAGTTCATTAGAAGATGAAAACTTATGATGAAAATGTTAAAAATATATTTTATTTATTAATAAATTAATTACAATACAAGGTTGCTCAACCATCAACAGTTTGATGATTAGCTTTTGGGATATATTTTCCAACATTTACATCTTCTTTGAACTCTTGTGTTGTGATGAAGTCTTTGAAAGTATGTTAGTGTACGATAAAGAGAAGATTTATCGTATAGTTCTTAAATATATGCACGATCAAATAATACGTCATTATAGGATGATGATGTTTATCAAGTGGAGGTCATTGTGTGCTATATGGGTTGGTTATCCTCTTAACCAAAGAGTGTGGTGATACTGCTATGGCATACAGGTGAGATATAGAAGTATATCGTCACTAAATAAGTAACTCACCTACTGAGCGTTTTGCTGTCAAGAGCTACTCGTGAAGCATATAGATATAAGTATCTTTCAGACCTGAGATCACCATAGTGACTTGCAAAAAACTCACTGTGCTTTGATGCCGGACTATCTGGATTTCTAATGCAGTGATGGAAGGCTACTGTGTACAATCAAGTACTTGCGAAGTTTGTGTGTGGATCAATATGAAATTGATCCATCTAAATTATTGAAGTTAATGTATCGCTGTATTTTAATTTAGTAAAATCTTAGCTAGGGTAATCCATGAGATAGATTTGAAAGATTGAAGTACAATGTGGTTGAAGCAAGCTCGGTTGACAGTTAACCTGAGATCATTCTAGAGTATTTAGAATCAAAAGGATAAATTATGTGGTAACTATGTGTATGAATTTTGAAATATTTTTTTATGATAATTTGACCTATCTGGACGTCGGAAACTATTGCTAGATGGTATCTCGATTAACGCAGGAATCGACTCTTGTGCTATCCATTTAGTGTTTGAATCTATAGAGTCACACACACAAGTCAGACACCGTAGAAAAGTATTGGCCTATATTTATATGTCCAATTTGGAAGTACTTGATTTGATTGAATATATAAGCTAATTTGATTAAGAATTAAGTTATGGATCAAATGAGATTGAAGAGTTGACTATGTCTAGCTAGCACTACACATGAGGTTCAGGTTCGATCTTGAGGATGAATAATTTCTGATCTATAATCCATGGAGCATATGAGAGATTGAATTTAAGTGTTAATTAATTTTAAATTAGATATGAATTAATTAGACTTAATTAAATCTAAAATTTTAAGTTAGACTTGGTACAAAAGTCTTAAAGAGTTTGGGATTGACAGTCTTTCGAAATTATTTCGAACCAGTTTCAAATTAGATTCGAATTGGATCCATTTTGAATGAGATATGAGGAATCCTACTTGCACTGGGATTCTTCTCTCCCTTGGGCCAACCAGTACCTAGAATGGTGCTGGTTGTGGGTGTCCCATGTGGGTGTGGGAAGAATGGGTGCAATATGGATGCCATATGTGATGGCAATTATTCTTATATAGGAGTCCTTCTTTCATGAGTATTGGACTGATTCAAAATATATTTGAGTTAGAAGTCCTATACTTATTGGGTCATAGAAAATATCTATAAATAGAGAGGGTCTCTACCTATGGATGGATAACAAAAAATCAAATTGAGAGAAGAGAGAAAGAGAGAGAGAGGCATGAGAAGAAGGAGCCCCTACCTTCCTCTCCTTGGCATCTCGTCTTGGTGTCGCCCCCTTCTCCTTGCTGTGGGCCCACCTTGGGCGTCCTCCTTGCTGGTGTGAGGCATCACACCAGCACCTCTCCTCCCTCATTTGCTTGGGTTGCGAAGGTGATTTGATCAGAGTTCATCCTACTTTCTTGCATTGTCTGATATTTATGCGAAGTAGAGGATCTGTACTTTCAGGCCTCCGTGAAGGTTTGTTTTAAATTTTTGGAGATTTGATCTCTTATTCCACTGCTAATCAGATAAGGATTTAATCTTTATTCATGTAGATTAATAAAAAATTTTTAGATACAACTTGGGCTATCCGAAGAGAAACAGGCTCTCTTCCTTTCAGGGTCCACAGGGGGGCCAGGCCCGTAGGTGCACAGCCCAGCACTGGCGCGTGGCCTGGTTAGGCACAGCCCAGCATGGTCCAGTGTGCGAGTGCGGCACGTGCGATAGAAGGCAGCCCAAGCTATTTTTTTCCTCACCCGATCCACAGCATACCTGTGGTCCATGGGAGGCTGCATGGACCAACAGCCCATTTCCCACTTGGATTCTCATGGTCCACCATGGACCAGAGCATTTCCAGGTGGTTTCTCGTGGTCCATGGGGATTTTCTATGGATCGAGTGGCCTGTTGCACGATCTGACAGCTTCCAAGGTGTTGCAAGTTTGATCTAATGGCTGCATGCTTGATCAACATGATCAAGGGGCGTGCAGCAGGTGATGAGGTGCGATCAAATGACCCAGGGATAAGCCAATCGAGATCGGACAGTTCAAAGGCATGTTTGGGTGATAATCGAAGTGCATATCTGATCAGGACTTGGATTCAGGTCTTTAAAAGGCCTATGGACAGATCGAGAGGTATCTGGCATGGTGTGTTTGACCAAAGACCCAGAGCAGTAGCAACAGCGAGTTCAACAGTAGCAGCAGCGGCAGACCTTGAAGCTACATGCTGATAGAGAGTAGAAGTAGGGCTTCAAGTAGACTATCAGGTAAAAGATAGCGATTGTTTCAGGGGTTCAGGAGGTCTCCTAGAGAGAGAGCTTTTGTGAGGGAGAGCTTCTTGTTGAGAGAGAGGAATTGATGTACGAAGGTTGAGGGTGTGATCTCCTCTTGTAAATTTTTTTTTTCATAGTGAAGCTTGCATGCCCCGTGGAGGTGAGCCTTTTGGCTAATCCACATATTTGATTAGTTCTTATTTTTTGTTTATTCTTTCTTTCTGCTGTAATACGTGGGCATAACAAGTGGTATCAAAGCAAGTGATATCACAATAATTAGTATTAGAGCCGGATTGGTATCAGAGCTAGGATGGTACCAAGGCACAGGTTGCGATGGTGGTGATCAAGATTGAAGATGAAAAAGATAGGCTCAATCAAGGTGGAGATCAATAAGTTTGATGGAAGGAGCAATTACTCCTTATGGCAAGTGAGGGTAAAGGATGTACTCATTCAGTAAGGATTGATCGATGCTCTCTTGTGCAAGGAGATGCCAGCTATCATGGAGGTGATGGATTGGAGGTGGCTCTAGACGCAGATGGTGAGTATGATTTGCTTGTACCTAGTGGATGAGGTGGTAATTCATGTACTTGATGAGACTTCTCCGATGGTGCTATGGTCGAAGCTCGAAGAGTTATATATGATGAAGTCCCTGACAACACTCTCTTCCTTTGGAGATAGTTCTATGAACTGCAGATGACTGAGAGACAGAGCATGTAGGAGCATCTCAATCATTTTCAGAAGATCCTTACTAACCTCCTCAGCATTGGTAAGAAAGTTGAGGAGAAGATTAGGATGTTGGTCTTGCTAGTGTCACTTCTCTTTTCATATGAGTCCTTGGTGACTACTCTTCTAGTGGAGAAGAGCATCATTAAGATGAACGAGATCACCACGATGATTCTCTAGAATGAAGTTCTCAAGAGAGAGAACCCAGCTTTGAGTTCAGGCAGTGGCAGCTCAGCTTTGGCGATTTTTGGAGGAGCAAGTGATAGCAAATAAAGTGACAAAAGATCACGACGAGGGTGGTCCAAGTTTAGGATAAGAGACTTAAGTAAGATCAGATGCTATCAGTGCGATGAGTTAGGGCATCTAGTCAAAGATTGTCCACAACAAAAAGATCGAATGAGGGCTACTGTAGCGATGGCCAGTAGCGTATCAGAGGATGATGTCCTAGTAATATCTGATGAGGTATCTACTTCTTTCTAGTAGTGAATTTTAGATTTTGTATGCACTTATCATGTATGTTATAGAGAGAAGTTGTTTGACTCTTCAGAGAGTAGTGAGGGTACTATTTATTTATCGAATAGATCGAGCTGTGCAATCAAAGGTATCAGGATGGTCAGTTGGAGGACATATGATGGTGCACTAAGGAGATTAGGGGAGATTCGATATATATCCATTTCAGACGAAATCTTATCTCACTGAGCATACTGGAGTCCACCGACTACAAGATGGTATTGGTGGAGGAATTCTGAAGGTTTTGCATGGCAATAGGGTGATATTGAAGGAAAAGAAGAGGACGATAGGATATTACTACTTGATGGAGAGCTCAATGCAAGGTAGAGCTTTAGGAGCTAGGAAAGTCAAAGTAAGGTGGAGCTCCAGGTGGAGGTGGATCAAGTACGAGATGCAAGATTCAGAAGGATGAGAGGCGATATCATAAGGTGAGATTCTTATTACTGTAGGAGAATACTCCAAGTAGATCTCAAATTAAGAGGAGCACAGTATATGACAGAGATGGGACCGAGTGATCTGACTTGACTCTCATGTTTGTCCATCCATGATCGGCAGGTATTTGCCTTAAGGCATGGGGATGTAAAAATCCAGAAGCTCTCAGAGTTAGGAGGTTGAATATCGAGTCAAGATGAAGATTGTTGAGAAAAATACCTCAAGTTCGATCCATAATAAGCTTAGAATGAGGTTTAGGATGACGAACGGAGTCCAACGAATCCAAGAATATTTCAAATGAAGTTCAGACAGAGAAATTGCACATGAAAAAATGCTAGAGGGTGGATTGCATGACGTACGGGGTCCATAGGAGGTCCAGGCACACGGCCCAATGCTGGTGCACGGCCCAGTGCGCGAGCATACAAGTGTGTGACAGAAGGCGGCCAATAAGTGATATATTTTTATATTTATTATAGGTATTTTTGATAATTTATGATGTTAACATCTTCTTAAAAACTTAATTTCATGAATTTATTAATTTTTTTTGAAAAATAAGTAATTTTAGAAAGAAATATGAAATTAGATATATTTATGAAAAATAAGATATTAATTTAATTGAACAATTTAAGCATCAAAATGAAGAAAAATTTTTGAAAAATTTAATACATATTTTTTTAATTTTTCAGGTGAAAATTGGAGCAAAAATAGAGCCAAAATACCTTTAAAAAATCTTAAAAATAGCCTCCGATGCATGGTGGACTAATCGGTCGGTCTATGGAATCAAGATGCGGTCCACCAGATATCTCATGCGGTCTACAGGCATGGTTCACAGGCGGGCAAAAGCTATTTTGCATGATCGGATGATCGAAAACTCATCCATCAAGAGATCCAATGGTCCAGATTTGTGCCGATTTTGAATAGAACTCTTCTGTGCAATCCGACGGCCCAGACTCAATCTAAGGCATGATCTAATGGTTGAGAATGAATCCGATTAGAATAAAAAGATTAAAAGCTAGATTTTGATCAGATCTGGGTGGTCCACAGCTAATCCGATGGCCAAGAATATTTCTAGGAGATTAATACATTTTCTAAGGATTTTAGGACTCCTTTTGTGATCAGAAAAATATGCAAAAATCATCTATAAATAGGAGGTCTAGGAATAAGCTTCAGGAAGTGAAACAATCAGAGAAAAAGCAAAAAAAAATAGAAAAAAAATTCAAAGAGCTTTAGGGATCAATTATTGGGAGACTATGGAGTGAGAGAGCTTGATGCGTGGCTAAATCTCTTTAATCCAGGAATATGATGAAGCCTATAAAT
The DNA here is from genome assembly GCF_000442705.2 of Elaeis guineensis. Classification (NCBI taxonomy): domain Eukaryota; kingdom Viridiplantae; phylum Streptophyta; class Magnoliopsida; order Arecales; family Arecaceae; genus Elaeis; species Elaeis guineensis. The sequence goes on from NC_025997.2 coordinate 83,422,408, forward strand.
AATTTTTTATTTTTTTTTATATTTAATTTTTATGTAATAAAATTATACTTTTATTTCATATTTTTTTATTTTTTTTTGAGATATTGATCCAGCCTACACGGCCTATACCCTCTATTTACGTGTCGTGATCCCTAGATACGGTACGTACTTTGGAGAGATAGATCGTAGTATGTTAGATTAAATTTTAGATCTTGTAATTAAATTTAGATAGTTTATACTTCAATAGGATGAGCTATAATCTACTGATACAGTCTGTATCCCTTAGAGATAAACTATACTAATATCATAATTACAAAAATTAAATATTATAATATAAAAAAAAAAGAAAATAAATCTCTTTGCATGGTGGATTCAAAATTTTTGGATTATTTTTTTAAATTATTTTCTTTCATAATTTAATTTATACTTTTTAATTTCTTGCTATTCTATTTCTTGTTAATCCTTCTGCAATCAATTCTTTTTTATTTTTTTTCTTCATAAAAAAAAAGAGATAATTGCCTTAGATCCCCATAGAAATAATCTCTACTCACCCTATCTATATAGTTTGAGTTAATTTTTATTCTTGACCGCCTATGATAGTGATCAAATTTTAGCACCGTTGTCAGAGATCTAGGCATAATTATTTATTTTTTTTTTAATTTCTTTTTAATTGCTTTCTAACTTACCTAGTTTCTTAGTTAAACTTGCTTTTATTCAAAAAATAATAATAATCTCTACATTGACACCTCATAATCTACTTAAGAAATTAGATACTTAATCATAAAACCAAAAAAATAAAACAAATCAATTTACTCTTGACTAACTACCAAATCTGGTCACTTTTTCTTCTTGCATTGCATAATTCCATAAAACATCTTAGGGGCATAAATCCTAAACAAGATAAGGTGGGGATTTCATCACCCTTCTTTGGCCCACAAACCACCATCCTGCATATTGCATTGACCTAAATCTTAACTTAAAATCAATTAGACGTTGGCCCCTAAGAACTTTCGAGCTCAATGAGACAAGGGATCCTAAGAGTAAGATCGGGTTAGGGTTAGTCAGTTTGACTGGTGTCTAGGAAAGTGGTTTAAGGACTATGTCCTGAAGGAAAGTGATTATTTAATTAGTTTCGTTTGCTTACCTGGCCAACTCAGTTGGTGTCTAAGAAAAGCAATGGGGGGACCCCCACCAACCTTACACTTATCTGGCCAGTTGAGTGGCTAGTCTTTTACCTGGAGTGCTCAAAGGCAACCTTGACAAGTTAGGAGCTGTCTAGATCTAGGGTTACCCTTAGCTAGGATTGATTGTATAACGTGACTACTAACCTACAAACATTAACCCTAATTAAAATACTCTTCTCTATCATCTCTAGATTTAGGACTCCTTAGGCCTCCATCTTTAGAATTCTTTCCTCATCTATTTCTTCTTCTTAAAAAAAAATAAAATAAAAAAAATTATAAAAATAACTGAAAATTCTCAAATTTCTTCATGGACAAGGTTATTTAGTCGATTAGTTAGAATAGATCCAAACTTTACATCGAGTCCAGTAGACCTTAAACCCACCATGGGTGAACCCGAACATGAACCTAGGATCTTGAAAGACCTTTGCTATCCAGTTGGGATAGCCCAACCCTCATGTATCCGACTGCCACAAACTGATGTCAATTTTAAAATCAAACCTCAGATCATAAACATGCTTCCCAAATTCACCAGAATCGAGGATGCATATATTTTTATAAGGAAATTTGAGGAAGTATGCACCACGATACGGCTTCAACAGCTCACTGAGGATGCTGTAAAACTTAGGTTGATCAACTTTGCCCTCAAGGATAGTGCCAAAAAGTGGTTATACAGTCTTCCTAATCAATCCATCGCATCATGGGAGGGTTTTGTTAGAGTGTTCCTCAAAATTTTTTTTTTCACACCATAAGACTGCCAAATTTAGGAATGAAATTAATCAATTTTATCAATTACCAGGTGAGTCTTTTTGGAAGTGCTTTGATCTTTTTAAGAACCTTTTGAGTCAATGCCCATACCATGGAATAGAAACTTAGAGGCTGTGCCAAATCATTTATGAAGGACTAGACCCAAACTCAAGAACCATGTTAGAATCAATGTGTCAGGGTCAATTCATGAATAAAGAATCTATAGAAGCCTGATAATTTCTAGAGGACCTAGCAGAAAAGAGCCTATAATGGGAGATTACTAGAGAACCCGACAGACACACATCTTCAAGGGGGTGTATATCAAGTTCAACCTTTCCTAGTTGAAGAGGCTAAATTCGCATCTTTGATCCATAGGATAGAGGCTCTAGAACTCAAGGAACACACCCAAGTGAACCAAGTTGCAACAACAACTTGCAATGGGTGTAATGCCACAGACCACACGATGGAAGGATATCCTTTCTTGATGGATCCAGTCGAGAATGAAGTAGCACAGGTGAACGCAGCCTATCAAAGACCCATAAATGATCCCTACGCACCAACATACAATTCAGGATGGAGGAACCACCCCAATTTTTTTGATCACAAGGGTCAAACTCAATTAGACCTGCTTTTACTCAATCCAACTCTAGATCCACTCAATCATCAAATACCCCATTAGATTTCAGCAATGATCAAAGGCTTAACTCGCTAGAAAAGAGTCTGAAAATCTTAGCAAAATCATCTGCTAGCACCAACACTACACTGAACAGCTTCATGCAGACCACAAGCCAGCTTTTAACTTCCAACACCCAGGCTATTATCCATTTATAGATGCAAATAGGTCAATTAGCTACGACTGTAAGTAAAAGAGAAAAAGGTAAACTACCGAGTCAATCCGATGCTAATCCTAGGATCCAGAACAATCAAGGACCACAACAAGGAGCCCAGATCAACCAATTAAATGTAATTCACATTTTAAAATTTGAAAAATAAGTAGACAACCATGTCGGTACACCTGAAGATCAAGATGAACCATTGTCTAAACCATCTCATGAGCAAGTGATCGATCAGATCGAGTTTGAGGATCCAGATAAGTCTAAGGAGTCAACAGAGATTAACAAACCACCCAAGCCACTTGAAGAATCCACATCAGGGATTAAGCAATTTGAGACATCACCCACCAATTCTGTAGCTCCTTTTCCAAATAGACTTAGGTCCAACAAATACTCAGCCCATATGGATCAAATCTTAGAGATGTTTAAACAAGTGAAAGTAAATATCTCTCTATTAGATATGATCCAATAAGTTCCCACATATGCCAAATTTTTCAAAGATCTATGCACAAAGAAGAAGATCACCAACATTTTCAAGAAAGCCTTCTTGGTGGCTAGTGTAACCTCATATCTATCAAGCCACATGCCTGTCAAGTACAAAGATCCAGGGTCTCCTACAATCTCTTGTGTTATTGTGAAACCATCATTGACAGGGCCTTATTAGACTTAGGGGCTAGTGTGAATATCCTACCTTATTTGGTCTATGAAAAATTGGGAATAGGAGAATTAAAGCCTATAGAAATTACATTGCGATTGGCAGATTGATCAGTGAGGGTCTCCAAAGGAGTTGTAAAAGATATGTTAATCAAGGTAAGTAATTTCATTTATCTTATGGATTTTGTGATCCTCAAGACTGAACCAGTGATTAATCCAAAAGGACATATTCCAGTAATCTTAGGAAGATCATTCTTAGCGACCACCAACGCCCTAATCAATTATCGCAATGGACTCATGAAACTCTCATTTGGAAATATGACTATTGATCTTAATATTTTCAATCTTAAAAAAGAAAAGAACCAATTCATTGATGTAAATCTGATTCAGGATGAGATCTATGAGACCACTGACCTAGGAAAAGAAGATTTTGACTGTAATCTCTGGTCAGATCAAGAATTTGAAATAGCTTATGAAATATCTCCATCTAGTGATCAGAGAGTTCATCCACAATGGCAACCATCTGTCGAACCACTTGTGAGGATGGATGAACCTATACACAAGCCATTGATTGAGGAAGCACCTAAATTAGAACTCAAAACACTCCCTCAGCATCTCAAATATGCATATCTAGGTCCATCTGAAATCCTACCCGTAATTATCACATCAGACCTAGATCAAACCCAAGAGAAAAAATTTTTAGCTATCCTCAAAGAGAATAAGGAAGCCATAGGCTGGACTATCGCTGACATCAAAGGGATCAGCCCTTCAATTGTCCAACATCGAATTTACTTAGAGGAGGAAGCCAAGCCAATCAGAGACCCCCAAAGAAGACTTAACCCAGCTATGAAGAAGGTAGTGAAGAAAGAGATTCTCAAGTTACTAGACAATGAAATTATCTATCCTATTTTAGATAGTTCATTGGTTAGCCCAATTCAAGTAGTGCCTAAAAAGTCTAGGGTAACAATGGTCTAAAATGAAGCAAATGAGTTAGTGCCGACTAGAGTCTAAACTAGATGGAGAGTTTGTATTGATTACAGAAAATTAAATGCGACCACAAGAAAGGACCATTTTTTCCTACCATTCATTGATCAAATGTTGGAAAGGCTAGTCGGACATGAGTTCTATTATTTTCTTGATGGATATTCTAGCTATAATCAGATTCTTATAGCACCAGAGGACCAAGAGAAGACCACATTTACCTATCCATTTGAAACTTTTGCCTATAGATGTATGCCCTTTGATTTATGTAATGCTCCATCTACTTTTCAAAGGTGCATGGTCAGCATCTTTTCTGATATGATTGAAAGATTTCTAGAAATATTCATGGATAATTTTTTCATCTTTGGCTCTACCTTCTCTGAGTGCCTACATCACTTAAGATTGGTCTTAGAAAGGTGTAAGGAGAAACACTTAGTGCATAATTGGAAAAAATATCAATTTATGATCAAAGAAGGCGTAGTACTTGGCCATGTTATCTCAAAGAAGGAAATTGAAGTAGATAAAGCTAAAGTAGATTTGATTGCAAATCTGTCACCACCCAAATTAGTCAAAGAAATTCGCTCATTCTTAAGACATGCTGGCTTCTATAGGAGGTTCATAAAAAATTTTAGTAAAATAGCTTGACCACTGACCAATCTTCTTGCTAAAGACATCAAATTTAATTTTACTTCTGAGTGCCTCAAGTCTTTTGAGCATCTTAAAAAGGCACTAACATCTGCACCCATCATTCATCCATCTGATTGGACTCAATCCTTTGAACTAATGTGTGATGCATCTGATCATGCCATCGGAGCTATTTTAAGATAAAGAATTGATAAACTGCCACGAGTTATTTATTATGCTAGTAGAACCCTTAATGATGCACAGCTTAACTATTCAATCATTGAAAAAAAAATTTTGGCTATTGTCTTTGCCCTAAAAGAATTTAAATCTTATTTGGTTGGGTCACATGTCATTATATACACTGATCACTCAGCCATTAGACATCTCTTGACAAAGAAAGATGCAAAAGCAAGTTTGATCCGATGGATTTTACTTCTACAAGAATTTGACCTAAAAATCAGGGATAAGAAAGGAACTAAAAATGTAGTGGCTGATCACCTATCCCGATTGACTGATGCACCCTCTAACGAACCATCAATAGAAGAGTCTTTTCCTGAAGAACAACTCATGTCTGTGACCAAAGAACCATGGTACGCTAATATTGTTAATTACTTGGCCACTGGTAGGATTCCTTCTTATTGGAACACTCAGGACAAACATAAATTCTTTGCCCAAGTAAAGTATTTTATTTGAGATAATCTATATCTGTTTAAATAATGTCCTGATCAAATCATTAGAAGATGTGTCCCGGACCACGAGATCAATAGTATCTTATTTTTTTGTCATGACCAAGCCTGTGGTGGTCACTTTGGAGCTAAGAAAACTACTACAAAAATTCTTCAATATGGATTTTACTGGCCCAATTTGTTTAAAGATGCACATGAGTACTGTAAAAGTTGCACTAGATGTCAACAAGTTGGATGGATCACAAAAAGAGATATGATGCCATTAAATCCGATCTTAGTTGTTGAGATTTTTGATGTATGGGAAATCGATTTCATGGGACCACTTCCAAATTCTTTCAGAAATGAATATATCTTAGTGGCTGTCGATTATGTATCCAAATGGGTAGAAGCTATGCCATGTAGATCGAATGATAGCAAAATTATTATCAAATTTTTTTAAAAAAAAATTCTCTCTCATTTTGAAATCTCTAGAGCCATTATAAGTGATCAGAGAACATATTTTTATAATCGAACCTTTGCAATCTTGATGAAGAAATACAACATCACCCATAAATTGGCCATGCGCTATCACCCCCAGACTAGTGGACAAGTTGAAGTTTCAAATCATCAAATCAAACAAATCCTAGAGAAGATTGTAAGCACCAATAGAAAAGATTGGTCATTGAAGCTAGTAGATGCTCTTTGGGCATATTGCACTGCCTTCAAAACCAACTTAGGAATGTCTCCTTATAGGCTTATGTTTGGTAAAGCATGTCACTTGCCAGTAGAGCTTGAACATAGGGCTATGAGGGCCATCAAAAAGTTAAACATGGATCTAGATGAGGCTGGACAACATAGAAAGTTACAAATTGATGAACTTGAGAAAATCAAGAATGAGGCATATGATAATGCTAAGATATACAAAGAACGAACTAAGGTGTTCATGATCGAGCAATTCTTAGAAAATCATTTTCATCTAGTCAAAAAGTTTTTTTGTATAACTTAGGCTACATTTATTTCTTAAAAAATTTAGATCTAGATGGGCAGGGCCCTATATTGTAAAAGAGATTTTTTCTCATGGAGCTGTATAAATCAAAAACCTAAGCAATGGTGCTACTTTTAAAGTAAATAGACAACGATTGAAACCATTCTTGGAATTGCCTACTAAAATTAAGGAGGAGGCCATAGTTCTCCATGAGCCTATTTATTCTAATTGATTCTATATCTCAGGTTCAGTCTGGCTGAAGACTTAAAACTTAGTGCTTTGTAGGAGGCAACCCAGTTTTTAGTTTTTGCTTTTACTTTCTTTTGCATTATGTTCAGGTAAATCAAGGCTTACTTTATGCGGATTTGAAGGCAATATTGGCTAAGATGGGGGAAGCACCAATTTTAAAAAAAGCTTCTAGATTTGGTGACATCTCTTTTTTTTCTTTCTCTTTTTATGCACCCTTCATTTTTTTTACTCTATTAAGAACAATGTCGATTAAGTTGGAGGGAAGAAAAAAAGAATAAAAAAAAATTTTAAAAGTCCTCAAGTAAGTTAGTATTTAGCATTTAAGCACCTGATTATATTTAAGAATTGAGTTAAACCAAGCATTTTTAAAAGAAAATTAATGTACAAACTAGAGAGTTTGTGAGATATCGAGGGATCAAGTATTAAGAAAACTCAATAAGGAGTTAAGTTTAAAACTTAAATAGTTTTCTTTGAGCATTTCTAAATTTTTCTACCAATATCAAAGAAGAGTTTACTTCTTATGGACTTGTGTAGGGTAATTATACATTTCTTCATATATTCATAAAAAAAAAAAATTAAATACTTCATGCTGAGTAATCGGGCCTTTTTGCCTAAGCAAGTATTGAGTTTCACATCAAAAGGTATGAAGGGCAAAGAAGCTTTATTATAAAATTAGTTTTAACTCGTAGCCTGTTTGATTCAAGCAAGTAGATTCAAGGGATATTCTATATCTAGAGCACTAAAGCCATCTGGTTTGAGAGTCATTGGCTGAAAACTTACTATATGGGTCAAACAAAACGTACAATGTTAAAAAAAAAAGAGAAGAAAAAAAAGAAAAGAGAGAAGAAGAAAAAGAGTTAAATAAATGAAGGATGGAAGTAACAATATACTTATCCATAAGAAGGTTAATGATTTAGCGATAAAGGTAGAAATAATTTAGAAAAAGTTCAAAAAATATTTAGTGTTCTTAGTTTAACTCTTATATTGATCAGTATTAATACTCCAATGACATACCTCACTCACGCTCTACTGTATATCAGTGGCCTTTTTAAAATTATTGATAAAATTTGAGACTTTAAGTGAAATGGTACTTAATTCTAAATTCTTTCTTTACTCGAGGATAAGCAAAGTTTAAGTTGGGAGATATGATAAGTAGTATATTTTTATATTTATTATAGATATTTTTGATAATTTATAGTGTTAACATCTTCTTAAAAACCTAATTTCATAAATTTATTAAAATTTTTTAAAAAATAAATAATTTTAGAAAAAAATATGAAATTAGATATATTTATGAAAAATAAGATGTTAATTTAATTGAGCAATTTAAACATCAAAATGAAGAGAAATTTTTGAAAAATTTAATGCATATTTTTTTAAATTTTTCAGGTGAAAATCAGAGCAAAAATAAAGTCAAAATACCTTTAAAATACTTTAAAAATATCCTCTGATGCATGGTGGACCAGTCGGTCGGTCTACGGAATCAGGGCACGATCCACCAGAGATCTCACATGGTCTACAGGTGCGGTTCAAGGTGGATGGAAGCTATTTTGTATGATCGGACGGTCGAAAACTCATCCATCAAGAGATCCAATGGTCCAGATTTGTGCCGACTTTGAATAGAGCTCTTCTGTGCAATCCGATGGCCCAGAATCAATCTAAGGCATAATCCAACAATTGAGAACGAATCTGATTGGAATAAGGAGATTAAAAGCTAGATTTTGATCAGATCTGGATGGTCACAGCTAATCTGACGGCCAAGAATATTCTTAGGAGATTAATACATTTTCTAAGGGTTTTAGGACTCCTTTTATGACCAAAAAAATATGCAAAAATTATCTATAAATAGGTGGTCCAAGAATAAGCTTTAGGAGGAGAAAAAATCAGAGAAAAAGCAAGAAAAAAATAGAAAAAAAATTCAAAGAGCTTTAGGGATCAATTATTGGGAGATTATGGAGCGAGAGAACTTGATGTGTGGCTAAATCCCTTCAATCCAGGAATATGATGAAGCCTGTAAATGAGTTTTTATTTTTTTTTTTATATTTAATTTTTATACAATAATATTATGCTCTTATTTTATATCTTTTTATTTTTTTTTTGAGGTATTGATCCAGCCTACACAGTTTATACCCTCTATTGACGTGCTGTGATCTTTGGATATGGTACGTGCTTTGGAGAGATAGATCGTAGTATGTTAGATTGAATTTTAGATCCTGTAATTGAATTTAGATAGTTTATGCTCTAATAGGATGAGCTATAATCTATTGATACAGTCCGTATCCCTTAGAGATAAACTATACTAATACCATAATTACAAGAATTAAATATTATAATATAAAAAAAGAAAAAAAATAAATCTCTTTGCATGGTGGATTCAAAATTTTTGAGTTATTTTTTTGAATTATTTTTTTTCATATTTTAATTTATACTTTTTAATTTCTTACTATTCTATTTCTTGTTAATCCTTCTGCAATCAATTCTCTTTTATTTTTTTTCTTCATAAAAAAAAAAAGAGATAATCATTTTAGATCCCCGTGAAAATGATCCCTACTCATCCTATCTATATAGTTTGAGTTAATTTTTATTCTTGACCGCCTACGATAGCGATCAGCGGCCCAGTCCATTTTTTTCTTCACTCGGTCTACGGTGGACTGGTGGTCTATGGGAGGCTACATGGACCAACAACCCATTTCCCACCTGGATTCTCACAGTCCACCATGGACTGAAGCACTTTCAGGTGGTTTCTCACAGTCCTTGGAGATTTTCTGTGGATCAGGTGGCCTGTTGCACGATCCGACGGCTCCCAAGGCATGTGGGTTTGATCTGATGGCTGGATGCTTGATTAGCGTGATCAGGGGGCATGCAGCACACGATGAGGCACGATCGAACGGCTCTAGAATAAGCCAATCGAGATCTGACTGTTCAGAGACATGTTCGGATGATAATCAGAGTATAGATCTGATCAGGGCTCGAATTTAGGTCTTTAAAAGGCCTGTGGATAGATCGAGATGTATCTAGCATGGTGTGTTCGGCCGAGGACCTAAAGCAGCAGTAGTAGCAATAGCGATTTCGATAGCAGCAACAGTGGCAGATCCTGAAGCTAGGCACTGATAGAGAGTAGAAGCAGGATCTTCAAGCAGACTGTCAGGTAGAGGACTGTGATCATTTCAAAGATTTAGGGGGTCTCCTAGAGAGAGAGCTTTTGTGAGGGAGAGCTTCTTGTTGAGAGAGAGGAATGGATGTATGAGGGTTGAGGGTGTGATCTCCTCTTGTAATTTTTTTTCATAGTGAAGCTTGCATGTCCCATGGAGGTGAGCTTTTTGGCTGATCTATGTATTTGATTGGTTCTTGTTTTTGTTTCTTCTTTCTTCCTGCTGCAATGCATGGTACTGGATCCTACACAATAAGTGGTATCAGAGCAAGTGATATCGCAACAAAACTTTAGCAATGGATCCAGATGAATGGGTCTCCATCTTTTTCATGTTGGACTTTGGGATCACACAACTGATTTTGGGAGGGATATCAACCAAGGGCGAATTTGGATTGGGGATAGAAGACACCTTATAGGTCTTATAGGAATGGCCAAATTTTCTATAGTGAAAGCATCATAATGGGTTACGACACTCTATTTTGAAGTGATCTGGATCCCCACAGTGAAAGTAGAAGCCCTTTTCAAAGGCCAGGGAATGGAAAAAGGGAGAAGGAGAGGTGGGAGTTGATGGAAAGTAGCTAGACCTTTTGAGCGGCGTCGATGCCAAATGCTTTGATGGATGATGGACTGCAAGATTACCACTCTACCGCTCGACATATATGCCATTGATGGACGTTTGATGAGAGACTAGATGGCCAGTTTTAAAACTCTTAGCATCAAATGCCCATCCAGGAGAAGAGTGGGTAGTTTGGTGAGGGGTAAATGCCATCTTAAAGGCGGAGCTACCCACTAAGAAGGGTCAAGAATGATGCCACTTTCGATTCTTAGCTTCGAGCCAACCTCCATCAGGGGCTGGCTGTGGGATCCGGACAAACTTCGGTTGGCATGGTAAGGGGGGAATAGTGGACGATGATGATTATTCAAAGATTACAAATGTGATTGAGATGGTATTGACACTTATCTGAGGGGATTACAGAACCATGTTGGGGTTTTCCCCAGGATGCCAAGCTCATGTTGGGGTCTGACCTGAGCGTCCAGATGAATGGCATGAGCTCCAGTCAAAGGAGGGGCCTGGACCACGACAGATGGAGCTGGGTGGATGGATGATAAAAGAAAGCAAAATGATTGGCTAGCTGATTTGGAAGATCTATTGGTTAGTGAGGAAAGAGGTGGAGGAGCAACTTTCTTGGGGTGGTGAGATGAACGATGAGGGGAAGTGGCCAAAGGTGATAAATGCTGTGGAAAGGAATGGAAGGTTCCTAGAGAAGGATGAGAGTTTCTCACTCTAGAACTTGCCATTGTCTCCATGTTTTAAGTTATTACCATGATCTGTCGAGATCTAGATCTAAGTAATCACCAGTCCTCCTAGATTGGTGTGTGACCTTTCATATTTATAGCTACCCTGGTGCATGACCCAGCTGCTGTATCTACAATAAATAAATAATAAAATTAAATTAATTAAAACATACATATGATCAATTCAATATGAAATTAATTTAAGTATAAAATTTTTAGCAATCTATCGACCATAACATGTGTACCAATGGAGCCGTCGGTGTGTTTGATCAGATCTTACTGGGTGGTCCGATTCTGCTATACCCTCTGCCACCTATCAGAGCACTCCTCAATGCTCCACTAGTCACAGAGAACCTCCCATATGTCTGTCCACATCCAGTGATCTGTATAAGACTTTCAATCTGATGGTGACTCGAAACTGGAGTGCTTTATGGCAGACTGCCTAAGGCTATACATCCCATCCCGAAGCCTACGTGTGGCCACCTCCTCGAAGGTCTGACCGCCAGCCTCTTTATTCTGAAGAGTCTCGAATCGGTAGTACTCCTGCAAGTAGAAGCAAGTGTGTATTAATAAATAGAGTACAAATCTATAGTAAATTTAAAAATTAAACATCTTTAACTTATCAGGAACATATCTTAGGCTACATCACGAGTCCCCGATGAGGCATATCAGGCTCTGTAAATTTGCTGTAAAATTGATTTTGAACAATAAATGTCAAACTCTAAAATGGCTAAATTTTAAACATATTCAGTGAAGATATAGTAATTATGAGCAGCTTTGAATGTGGATGAGCTCTCTATCCTCCAATCGAGTCAAAGATATCATGAGTCGGATGGATCCTCTACCATGCTGCTGACTCTAAGAGCCAGGCATTACTCTGTGTGACTGTGGGGTCACTGGTGACCCACATCATCCGAATCCAAGAGTATCAAGACATCATAAAGAATATTATATTAGATAATAAAGGATAAAATAATATAAAAGAGAATATCTAAAGTATTAGAGTTTTCTGCATGGTATGTATGTCGCAAAACCATGCGAGCTGGCTGCATGAGAGCTCTCTCCTTGAGAGTTCTCTTCTTGATTGTGATAGCTCCAACCTCTAGAAGACATGATCTCTAATCTCTAAAAATAAAAATAAATAGATTCATGGATTAATTATACAATTATGGATGGCAATGCAAGATTTAAAATGATGCAAAATAAGTATTTAAAATGATTCAAGGCAATACAAGAAATAAAATGATACCAGAAGGTCACGATGATTCTAAGTTTGAGAGAGAAATCCCTCAAGGCCAAGATCAGAAGAATAAGAGTGGCTAGAGGTGGCATTCTGGATGCAAGATATAAGAGTTGTTAAGAATTGTGTCTTAAAATCAATCGTGTGACGATTGAGTTCATCATTGTATATGAATTATTGATTATTGAATAATAGTTATTCTGATATTTTTCATCACAAAGTGACATCTTCCTTGAACTCTTGTATTGTGATGAAGTCCCTAGAACTATGCTAGTGTACGATAAAGAGAGGATTTATCGTATAGTTCTTAAACAAGTTCACGACCAAATGATACATCATTACAGGACGATGACATTTATCGAGTGAAGGTCGTTGTGTGCCACATAGATTGGTTGTCCTCTTAATCAAGGAGTATGGTGATATTGGTATGGCATATAGGTGAGATGTAAGGGTACATCGTTATTGAACAAGTGACTCACCTGCTGAGCATTCTACTGTCAAGAGCTGCTCGCAAAACACATGGGTGTAAATATCCTTTAGATCTGAGATCACCATAGTGACTTACAAGTAACTCACTGTGCTTTGGTGCCGAACTACCTGGATTTTTAATGCAGTGACGGAAAGCTACTGGGTACGGTCAAGTACTTGTGAAGTTTATGTGTGGATCAAGATGGGATTGATTTCTCCAGATTATTGGAGTTGATGTATCACTATATTTCAATTTAGTAAAGTCTTAACTAGGATAATCTATGAGATAGATTTGAAAGATTGAAATACAATGTAGATGAGCAATCTCGGTTGACAGTTAACCTGAGACCATCCTAAAGCATCTAGAATCAAAAGGATGAATTATGCGGTAACCATGAGTATGAGTTCTAGAATATTCTTTTGCGATAATTTGATCTATCTAGACGTCAGAAATTATTGCCAGATGGTATCTCGATTAGTACAGAAATTAATTTCTATACTACCGGCTTAGTGTTTAAACCTATGGAGTCACACACATAAGTCAAACAAAGTAGGAAGAAATTGACCTATGTTTATATGTCCAATCTAGAAGTACGTGATTTGATTGAACATATAAGCTAACTTGATTGAGAATTGAGTAATTGGGTTAAATGAAATTGAAGAGTTGACTATGTCTAGCTAGCACTACACATGAGGTTTAGGTTCAATCCCAAAGATGAACAATTTCTATCTATGATCTATAGAATATATGAAAGATTGGATTTAAGTACTAATTAATTTTAGATTAGATCTGAATTAATTAGACTTAAATAGGTCTAAAATTTAAGTTAGTCTTGGTACAAAAGTCCTAAAGAGTTTAGGATTGACAGTTTTTCGAAATTATTTCGAACCAGCTTCGAATCGGACTCGAATCGGATCTGTTTTGGATGAGATATGAGTATTCCTACTTGCACTAAAAATACCCACTCATGAAGCATGATCAAAAATTAATTTGGTGCTTATTTGGGGCATCCCAAGTGGGTGTGGGAGTGGATGCAAAGTGGATGTCATAAGTGATGGTAATTATATCTCATGTAGGAGTCCTTCTTTCATGAGTATTGGACCAATTCAAATCAGATTTGAATAAAGAGTCCTCCTCTCATTGGATCATGAGAATTATCTATAAATAGAGAGGGTCTCTACCTATGGATGAAAGAAGAGAATAGAATAGCAAACAAATCAAATTGAGAGAAGAAAAAAAGAGAGAGAGAGGCGTGTGAAGAGAGAGGTCCTTCATCTTCTACATCTCTCCTTTTGTTGCTGCCTCCTCTCCTTGGGCATGGATCTTTCTTGGACATCCTATCTACTGGTGTGATGTGTCACATCATCATATCTCATCCCTCAATTGATTGAGTTGCGAAGCCAATTAGATTGGAGTTCATCATGCTTTCCTGCGGCGTCTGACGTGCATGCAAAGTAGAGGATCTGCATATCCAAGCCTCCATGAAGGTTTATATCAAATAATTTAGAATTTGATCCCTGGTTCTACTGTGATTCAGATAATAATTTAATCATTAAATAAGTAAAATATTAAAAAAAATTTTTAGATGCAACCTGGACATTCTGGAGGAAAACTATTCCCTTTCCTTCAACTGGTATCAGAGCAGGTCTGAAATATATGCATGCAAAATAAAATTTTTTATGATTATTTATATAAAATATAATTAAAATTTTTTATATAATATTAAATCTCATTTAGATCTATTTATATAAAATTTTTTATCTGATTTTGATTGGATTAGAGGTGCCTAATCAATGGTTTGTTGAGGTTGTTATAAATCTGTTATAACAGAATTCTACGATTGCTGAATTTTTGATGAAAAATAATATGAATTAAAAATTTATTTTAAATTTATTTTAATAAAATTTTAATTTTATTATTTTTTTTATGAAGTAAAGATTATCTTAGATTTAAATTAGATCCCTTTCGATGGATATTTATATCTGAATTCTATCATAATTTAGCACTGTGCAAAAATAGATTTTACCAAAAATTAATTTTTTATGCAATCATATTTACATCTAATTATTTTTTTATTTGATATCAAATCTAAAATTGATATTTTATAATTAGTATAAGATAAGTTTTAGTTTTTATATAATGTATATGATACATCGAATCTAATTAGATTAAATAAAAAATATAATTGATGAGATCAAAGATATGTTCATGACATAAAATAGTTTTATCAATAATTGTATGTTGATGTAATTATATATAAAATTAGATTTCAGATCTTAGTAGCCTAATACTCAGATTGATGAGATCACCAGACCATCCGATCATAAGAGATTGAAGAGATTAATCTCTCTTTTGCCTATTCGATGGGTTCTCTTATGACGTGTAGGGGTATCGTTGTGATCTAATTTTATGAAGAAAAAAATGAACAAATTTTTATGTATTATTTTGATCATAAATATATTTAGATTAGATTTAAAGTAATTTATGATTCATTATAATAGAATAAAATTTAGATATAAAATTATTTTAGATCTGAATTATATGTTAAATATGATGTAATTGGTATTGATCTAAAAGTTATCATGATACATGAGATATATGAATGAAGTTTAGATCATACCTATGTATGTTTAATTATTAAACATATTATAAAATATTATTTTCATGTGTTGAAACATATAGTATGCTTCACTTGAAACCCTTGTAGAATAGTTCTACAAATCGAAACACACATTTCACACACTTAATTTTGAATTAAGTTTGAATGATCTAGAATTGAGAATTGAAGATCATTAAGACACCACATAATATGATGAGCAAAGGATTAGCATGAATCAGGTCCTTTTAATAGATTAGACCTAAGGTTAGGAACACATATGAACCAAGTAGAGAAATTAATTAAATCTAATCAAGTGTTGAATTAGATTAAGTTAGTATTTCTCTAAATCAATCTCAATAGTTAAAGTTTGATCAAATCCATGTATTTGACCCTAATAAATGGACCATGATCATGGCTCCATGGTTGAGCCTGAATCTTTTGGTGTGCCAAATCAAAACTAATTAACCAGTTGGTGTCTAAGGTAAGTTTGGCAGATTCGATCAAGTAGATTTTAATTGAGAGCTATTCATCTAGATGCGTCTACAATGAGTTAAAGACTGATCCCTCTCGTTGATCTCACTTACCTGACAACATGGTAGATTATGTTTTGATTAGGTCATTAGTCGATTGGTGCAGACCCATGCCATTAAGATGAATCAGTGTGACTGATTTAGGTGTCTTTAGACCAGCTTGTGTTTAATCCTTTACATGACTTGATGAAGTCAATGGAAGGATTTGCAGCTTGCAGATCGACTTCTTCTCTTATTCTCAGATTAATAAAATCAAATTCTCGAAATTATTAGGTCCATAAAGTGATAAAGTTATGAGATAACTTGATCATTGCCTCCTATTAAGGTGTGTGATAATGAGTCTAATATTTCAAATAGGCATTGAAGGCGTCACACGCCTGGTGTCTATTACGTATTGGAATTATCATTCATCATATGATCATTATGATGTACCTTCAGATCTATGCTCAGGTTGGCCGAGCCACACTTGGGCCTAGATATCTATTTGTTGGATACACTTAATGTGTCATGTTAATGGTTGGACCTAATCAGGATTTTCAGTGGAGGTGCCACACGCCTGCTGAAGGGATGTCTGGGGCAAAACCCAATGCTAGAAGTTGTTTGGAGAAATAATTGGTTATGAACCTACCCATGAATGCACTAGGGTTGGCCAAGCCACACTCAAGCCTGAATGTAGTCTGTGTGGATTTTAGTACCTACTAAAGAATTAATATAATTCTTCGAGTTGGAGGTAGAGGCTACCAATGTGCAAAAAATAGTAGGAGGACCTTTAGACTAAAGTTCATATCTTTAAAATTAAAAAATAATTCATATACTAATAGGCTAATATTTTCTTCTTTCAGTTATGGCCAACACACTATCCCTCCATTCACTATTGGACAGCGACAAGCTCACCGGACCCAACTTCGATAGCTGGTATCAAAAGTTGAAGATTGTGTTGGAGCACAAGAGAATTTTGTATGTCCTTACGGAACAGATACTTGAAGAACCTGCAGCTAATGCTCCTCGTACTGTGAGAGACACTTACATGAAGTGGCTTAATGATCACACGACTATGCATTGCGTGATGAGGGCAGCTATAAATGATGAACATAGTCGTAAGTTCAAGGATGTGCAGCTTGAGGAGATGATTCAAATATTAAATGAGTCCTTCAGCACCCCTGAGGATGTGGAGAGATATAAAACCTCCTGCGCAGTGTTCAATGTCCGTATGCGAGAGGGAGCTTCAGTCATCGATCATGTTTTATACATGATTGAGCAGATTGAACGCCTTAGCAAACTTGACTTTTTGTTGCATGAACAGTTAGGCAAGGATGTTATTCTCAATTCGCTATCAAAATCCTACCGACCCTTTCTTAGTCATTATAGAATGATGAAGCCTACAGTAAACTACCATGATTTGCTAGGATTACTGTAGATTTTTGAGAAGGATCACCAGCTCCAAAAGGAGCCAGTGAATTTAGTGGGAGGTTCGTCTGCAGGACATCGATCCTCTAGGAGAGGAAAGAAGAAAAAGATGCAAAAATCTCATGCCATCGATCCCAAGCAGAGCAAACCGTCAAAAATTGACAAGAGCCAGACAGAGTACTTCTTCTGTAAGAAGCTAGATCATTGAAAAAGGAATTATCCTACTTATATAGCCACCCTTGACTCAAATAGGCCTAAGAATAAGAGAAAGAGGTAAGTGGTTGCTTCACAAGATATTTATATGATAACACCTTATAATTTCTCTATTTGTGATACTAGTACCTGGGTATTGGATACTGGAAGTCCTATTAATATATGCAATTCATTGCAGGGACTGCAGGTAAGTAAAAAATTTTGAGAGGATGAGTGGTTCCTTAACATTGGAGATGGAAGTCTCGTTCCAGTTCTGGCCTTAGAAACTTTACAGCTTATCTTCGAGTCCAGTAGTGTCATGTTAGATGATTATCATTATTGTCCCTTCTTTATGATGAATGTCATCTCTGTAGGCCTTTTGGTCAAACTTGATTACAAGTTTATAATAAAGGATGATTTTTATGATATCATTATGAATGATACTACAATTATACGTGGATAATTAAAACATGACATATACATAATATCACGGTCTGTTAGTGTAATATACATACCTAGTAAACGCCCCAAAATAGATAATGTCAGCGAATCCTATCTTTGGATGATTTTTATGATATCATTATGAATGATACTACAATTATACATGGATAATTAAAATATGGCATATACATAATATTACGGCCTGTTAGTGTAATGTACATACCTAGTAAACACCCCAAAATAGATAATGTCAGTGAATCCTACCTTTGGCATTGTAGGCTTGGTCATGTGAACAAGAATAGGATTGACAGGTTGATCAAGAAATATGTCCTTGAGATAGATGATTGTGAATTATTGCCTACCTGTGAATCTTGTCTACTTGGTAAGATGACTAAGTCACCTTTTAAAGAAAAAGGTGAAAGAGCCAGTGATGTCCTAGATCTAATACATACTGATGTATGTGGGCCTATGAACATAAGTGTCAGAGGAGGATACTACTACTTCATTACGTTTATAGATGACCTATCGAGGTATGGATATATCTATCTTATGAAGCATAAGTCAGAATCATTTGAAATGTTCAAATAATTCCGTGCTGAAATAGGAAAATAAACTAGAAAGAATATTAAGATCCTTTAGTCAGACTGAAGAAGTGATACCTCACTAGTGAGTTTCTGACATATCTAGAAGAGAATGGGATTCTCTCACAATGGATCTCTCTTGGAACACCACAACATAATGGTGTGTCCGAGAGGAGGAATCAAACCTTGTTAGACATGGTCCGATCCATTATGGGCTTTTTTCAGTCCGCCAATATCCTTTTGGGGATATGCTCTAGTGACTGCTTGCTATATTTTGAATAAGATGCCCAGCAAGTCTGTCGATAAAACTCCATATGAGATATGGACTGGACGTAAGTCGGTGCTCTCACATCTTAGGTTTTGGAGGTGTCCAGCTTGTGTCAAGCGTTTAAAGATAGATAAGCTTGGACCGAAGTCTGATAGATACTTGTTCGTAGGGTACCCAAAGAAAACTAAAGGGTACTACTTCTACCTCATTGCAGAACAAAAAGTGTTTGTCAGCAGTCGGGCAGTCTTTTTGAAAAAGGAGTTTTTTGGTGAAGGAGCTAATGCCTATAAAATTGAACTTGATGAAGTTCATAAGATGGAAGGACTGACACATACAAAATTGGGTTCGATTGGTGAATCAAATTCGAAGCCAGTAGAGGCACCATTAAGAAGATCTGGTAGAGTACCGCATCAGCTAGATAGATACTATGATTTTTTGATCCGAGACGATGATCCTATTGAACTTGATGAGAATGATGAGGATCCGATCACCTATATGGAGGCCATGTAAAGGTCCGACTCCCAAAAATGACTTGAGGCCATGAATTCTGAGATGGAGTTCATGGAGATCAATAGTGTCTGGATACTAGTTGATCTGTCCGAATGGATAAAACCCATAGGGTGTAAATGAATTTTCAAGAGAAAAAGAGGAGCAGACGGGAAGGTAGAGACCTATAAAGCTCGTCTAGTTGCTATGGGTTACCGTCAGCATTATGGTATTGACTATGACGAGACGTTCTCTTTTGTGACAATGCTCAAATCCATCTGGATTATGCTTGCTATCGTTGCACACTTAGATTATGAGATCTGGCAGATGGATGTCAAAATCGCTTTTCTTAATAGAGAGCTGGAAGAAGAGGTATATATGATACAACCTGAAGGGTTCATATCCACAGATAAGTTGAAAGTATGAAAGCTGAAAAGGTCAATTTATAGACTTAAGCAGGCATTGAGGAGTTGGAACATGCATTTTGATAAAGTGATCAAAACATATGACTTCGTTAGGAATGGAGAAGAGCCTTGCATCTACAAATAGGCTTTTGATTCTGTGGTCATTTTTCTTATGCTGTATATGGATGACATACTGTTACTAGAAAATGACATCCCGACTTTGCAAAGTGTGAAGCTATAGTTATCATCACAGTTCTCCATGAAGGACTTGGGAGAAGTATCTTACATCCTAGGGATGAAGATCTATAGGGATTGATCTAGAAGGTTGCTTGGATTGTCCCAATTCACGTACATTGACACTTTGTTGAAGCGGTTCAATATGAATAATTCCAAGAAAGACTATCTTTTGATAGGCCATGGAATTACTGTTTTCAAGAAGGATTGTTCGACAACTCTTGAAGAGAGAGAGCGCATGAGTAAAATACCATATGCTTCGGTAGTGAGATCTATCATGTACGCTATGACACATACAATGCCGGATATGGCCTATTCACTAGGGGTAGTGAGTAGGTACCAGTCAGATTCGGATGAGAAGCATTGAAAGATTGCAAAAGCAATTCTTAAGTATTTGAGAAATACTAAAGACCAATGGCTTATCTATGGAGACTCTGATCTGAAACTTGTGGGATATACTGATTTCAATTTTTAGTCAGATTGTGATGACAGCAGAAGCGTGTCAGATTACGTATTTACCTTGAATGGAGGAGCTGTTTGCTAAAAAAGTTTCAAGCAACATACTGTGGCCGATTCTGTATGCGAAGCATAATACATAGCTGCATCGAATGCTGCAAAGGAGGTGGTGTGATTGTGAAAGTTCATTATCGAACTGAAAATTATACCTTCCATTGATGGTCTTGTTCTGCTGTATTGTGATAGCTCCAGTGTCATAGCTCGGACGAAAGAACCTAAGTACACCATCATACTAAACATATTCTGTACTGCTATCACCTAGTGCAAGAGATCATAAACCGAGGTGATGTCGAGCTTCAGAAGATCGATAGAAAGGAGAACCTAGCCGACCCCTTAACTAAAGCTCTCAGGATCAAAGAGTTCGATGACTTGAAATAGAAGATGGGTATGAGATACTGTTTTGATTGGCTTTAGTCCAAGTGGGAGTTATTCAGAATTGTGTCCTAAAACTAATCATGTGATGATTGAGTTCATCCTTGTATATGAATTATTGATTATGAAATAATAGTTATTTTGATATTTTTCATCACAAAGTGACATCTTCTTTGAACTCTTGTACTGTGATGAAGTCTCTCGAACTATGCTAGTGTACGATAAAGAGAAGATTTATCGTATAGTTCTTAAACAAGTTTGCGACCAAATGATACGTCATCACAGGATAATGACGTTTATCGAGTGAAGATCATTGTGTTCCATATAGATTGATTGTCTTCTTAACCAAAGAGTGTGGTGACACTGGTATGGCATACAGGTGAGATGTAAGGGTACATCATTACTGAACAAGTGACTCACCTATTGAGCGTTCCGCTGTCAAGAGCTACTCGCAAAATACATGGGTATAAATATCTTTTAGACCTGAGATCACTATAGTGACTTGCAAGCAACTCACTGTGCTTTGGTGCCGAACTACCTAGATTTTTAATACAGTGACAGAAGGCAACTGGATACAGTCAAGTACTTGTGAAGTCTATGTATGGATCAAGATGAGATTGATCCCTCTGGATTTTTAGAGTTGATGTATCACTATATTTCAATTTAGTAAAGCCTTGGCCAGGGTAATCTATGAGATGGATTTGAAAGGTTGAAATACAATGTGGATGAAGCAATCTCGATTCACAGTTAACCTGAGACCATCCTAGAGTATCCAAGGTCAAAAGGATGAATTATGCGGTAACCATGAGTACGGATTCTGAAATATTTCTTTACGATAATTCGACCTATCTAGACATCGAAAACCATTGCTAGATGATATCTTGATTAGTGCAGAAATTGATTCCTTTGCTACCGACTTAGTGTTTGAACCAATGAAGTCACGCACACAAGTCAGACAAAGTAGGAAAGAATTTACCTATATTTATATGTTCAATCTGGAAGTACTTGAGTTGATTAAACATATAAGCTAACTTGATTGAGAATTGAGTAATGGATCAAACGGGAGTGAAGAGTTGACTATGTCTAGCTAGCATTACACATGAAATTCAGGTTCAATCCCGGTGATGAATAATTTCTATCTATGATCCATAGAACATATGAAAGATTGGATTTAAGTACTAATTAATTACAGATTAGATCTGAATTAATCAGACTTAAATAGGTCCAAAATCTAAGTTAGACTTAGTACAAAAAATCTAAAGAGTTTAGGATTGACAGCATTTCAAAATTATTTCGAACCGACTTCGAATCGGACTCGAATCGGACCTATTTTAGATGAGATATGAGTATTCCTACTTGCACCGGGAATATCCACTTATGAAGCATGACCAAAAATTGGTTTGGTGCTTATTTGGGACATCCCAAATGGGTGTGGGAGTGGATGTAAAATGGATGTCATAAGTGATGGCAATTATATCTCATATAGGAGTCCTTTCATGAGTATTAGATCAATTTAAATCAGATTTGAATAAAGAGTCCTCCTCTCATTGGATCATGAGAATCATCTATAAATAGAGAGGGTCTCTACCTATAGATGAAAGAAGAGAATAGAATAGCAAATAAATCAAATTGAGAGAAGAGAAAAAGAGAGAGAGACAGGTGTGTGAAGAGAGAGGTCCTTCATCTTCTACATCTCTCCCTTTGTTGCCGCCTCCTCTCCTTGGGCGTGGATCTTTCTTGGGCTCCTATCTGCTGGTATGAGGTGTCACATCATCATATCTCATTCTTCAATTAATTGAGTTACGAAGCCAATTGGATTGGAGTTCATCCTGCTTTCCTGCGGCGTCTGACGTGCATGCAAAGTAAAGGATCTACATATCCAAGTCTCCGTGAAGGTTTATATCAGATAATTTGAGATTTGATCTCTGGCTCTACTGTGATTCAGATAAGAATTTGATCATTAAACAAGTAAAATATTAGAAAAAAATTTTAGATGCAATCTGGGCATTCTGGAGGGAAATTATTCCCTTTCCTTCAACGAGCTTGGATGCCTAGGTGGAGGCCATCGCTGAGAGATGCTTGGACTTGGAAGAGAAGTCCAAGAAAGGAGAGGTGGGGCTTCGAAGAAGAGTCTTTGAGCTAGAGTAGAAGCTTTGCGAGGAGAGACACGGGAGTGCTTCGTTAGAGGCGAAGCATCGGGAGTCAAAGGTCTAGAAGTTCATTGCAAGCGAGGAGCACTACTCATCGGCCTCTTCAGATGTTTGGTACCCTTTGGATTCTTCATTTGATTCTTCCTCTTCTTCTACTTCTTCATCTTGTTCTTTTTCTTCCCCTTTTTGGATAGGATTGCTCTTTAAAATAAACTTAGAATGATCTACCTTCTCATGTTGGCCATTACATTGGAGAAAACCTAGAGCATCCAACTCTGCATCTATGAAAAATTGATAAACTCCAGATGTTTTGTCCTTTTGAAAGTATTTTGATAAATGGGGCTCTTTTTCTTCTTCGAGCATATAATGAACGGCTCGAGATTTAATTTTACATATAGTCCATCATTCTTTCCTTCCTCTCTCTCTTGATGAAAAAGAAATATAATAAACTTGAACAGCTCATTGAGCTAGCACAAATGGCTCGTTAACATATACTTTTGATCCATGTTTGATTTCAATAAGCCCGTGTTGTGGATCAACCTTCATACCATGCTTGTTATCAAACTATTGGCACTTAAATAAAATGATACTATTATCTCTAAGGTAGGTCAACTTGATCATTTCTTCAAGGATTTCATAGTAGTCACTCTCTGTTTCTTCCCACCAGCTGCTCTTTATACACACACCACTGTTCATTGTGCTCTTATGATATCCAAATCACTGGGTGTAAAATTTAAAATCATTTACGTTACAGCCTTTATAATATGTCACATATTTTATTGGCCCACAACCCAATAGTCTTAGCTTCTTAAGTATGGATTTGCCCCTTTGCATGATCTGCATATTATAAACATATGAAATGACAATGGATGCTTACCAATTTGTGAAACCAATCTGCAAAGTTCTATGAGAGCTATGTGAAAATTTCTTTCTCACTTATCCTTGGATTTTTTCATCTTAATATCCCATCATATTATCTAAACATGCATAAGATAAGTATATTGTAATAAGTGGTTAAATAGTTGGGATTGTAATGAACACTTAACATATGCATCAACCTTCTCATAGTTTAGTAGAACGTGTGGCTCTGCCTGTCTAATTCAGTATTAGTTAAAACCCAAGAAACCTCATACCCAAATTCATAAGCGAGATAGGAAAATATTGATATCTCCTGCTCTGATCCCTCACCACCACCATCATCATTTCAGCCCACTTGACCTAGCTTTGTCTGCACACTAAGATTAAAGTAGTGTCAGTTGAAATTTAAAATTTTTTCTATTATGTAAGCCTCCATGATAGAATCTTCGACTCTGACCTTGTTTTTCACTTTCTTCTTGAGACTGTGCATATATCTTTCAAATAGATACATCACCTATACTACACTGATCTCCCCATCCTAGCTTCATACACCAGATGAATCACGAGATACTCCATAGAGTCGAAGAAGCTAGGAGGGAATATCTTCTTCAATTTGCATATGGTCTCTACATTGCTAGCCTCAAGCTGAAGATGTGGTTGGTGGATAGTTCGATAGCACAAATATCTCTGAAGAAAAGACTAAGATCAGTCAAAGAACTCTATATGGAGTTGGGAGGAGATCACGCCAAGCCAATGGGAGTAATCGTTGTATGAAGACATGGCATTCATAGCTCTTTAGTATAAAAAATCTGCAATCTTCGACATAGACATACCGAGCTAGATTACTTACATAACCATCTGAAAATTTAAGATTTTTACACTATTCACATACATTCTTCAACTACTCTCTCGTTAAGGTGTAAGATACTTTCAGCTTCAAAAATTTTACAAGTGACACCTCAACCAACTCTAATGAGGATGCTTGCATATGTTTTTCATATCTGCTCGAGCTTTGGGGTTATCCTTCATCTTGCCCTTGACATCCATAATAGTATCAAAAATATTATCGAATATATTCTTCTCAATGTGTATGACATCAAAATTATGATGGATCAAATTGGTGGATCAGTACGATAATTCTTAGAAGATCCTGCACTTCACCCAATTATGAGTTTTATCGTATCCTTAAGGTTTCTGCTTGTCAAATAGTATGCCAAACTAGACTTCGTCTGCTTGGGATACCCTCTGAAACACTTTCACATCACTGAGGTGTGGAGGTGCATGATCTTTCTCTATCTTATTCCTCTTGAAACTGTTTCACTACTTTCGAAAAGGATGATGCTTGGAGAAAAATTAACGATGATTATCGAACCAGCATGGCTTACGACCATGCTCAAGTTGAAATGATTTTATATTATTCATGCAATAGGGATATGCTACCTTCCCATGAGTGCTCCATCTTAACAGCATCTCAAAAGCAGAAAAATCACTAATGATCCATATCAATGCAGCCTTCATTACAAAATGCTACTTTTTCAATACATCAAATGTACATGTGCCATCAAACCATAAGAATTTTAGCTCATCAATAAGAGATCTTAGATATACATCAATACTTCTATCAGGATGTCGTGGTCTAAGAATAACTAATGTAAGAAAGATGATATGTTCTTTCATGCACATCTCAGGCGATAGATTATATGATATAATAAAGACTGACTAACATGAATAAGGGGCTGCTGTATGACTGAACAGTGTAAATCCATTTGTAGATAGATCCAATCAGATATTGCATAATTTTTGAGTAAATAAAGGATGGCAAGCATCAAATTTCTTTCATACCTCACTGTCTAATGGATGACTCATCATATCGGTATACTTGCGAATCCCTTCTTTGTGCCATCTCATCTGTCCGATAGTACTCTTGGACAAGTAGAGCCTCCAAAGATTAGGAGTGAGGAGAAGGTATCGAAGAATTTTATATAGTATGTTCTTCTGATTTCTATCCTCTTGCCTTAGCTTAAATCGATTTTCACCGCATACGTCACATGAGCTCTTCAGTTGGTCCTCCTTGTAGAAAAGCATGCAGTCATTATGGCATGCATCTATCTTCTCATATCTCATGCTTAATCTTTTCATCATTTTCTTTGAAGCATAGAAGCTTCTAACAAACTTCTCATCCTTCGGTAACATCTTTTTTATTATTGCTACCATCCTATCATAATAATTGACCGTCATATTAAACTAGATCCTCAAGTTCAATAATTCTGACACAGCTGATAATATAGTGTGTTTCACATCCCGACTAGTGATTCATCAACATCTTTCAGTATATGATAAAAATCACCACTGCCAGCTTCTAGATCGTCCTCCATATCCTAGTCAAATTCAAGACCAATCGCATCTATAACTATGTCTACCATTCTATCTGTGTCTTTATCTTGTTGACTTCTAACCCTTGCAATTATCTCCCATATCTCTCCATATAGGTACCAATACTTGTAGTTTGACATAAATCGACTCCTATATAAATAAAAAATTATTGTATCCCTATTAAGCATTTCTTTATTGACACATCTTCTACAAAGACAATAAGTCCATCCTTGAACTAAGAGTGCCACATTTTCAAAAGCATAATCATGAAAGTACTTGACACCCTCCTTATATTCAATAGAAATCACCCCGTCGACTACTTGACGGTCCATCTAACTATGGTCCATGGCACACTATCTAAGGATTTTACATATACAATATAAGACAAAATGCTTATCAATTATTTTATCATTTAAAATGGCTTACATAATAAATGCATCCTATCATCAACCAATAGGTATAGAAGGTCCTATCTTGTTCAAGAATTATATAAATTCTATAGATCAAGTACAAAAATCAAATAACATGCAATAGGGGTCAAAAAAAATTTCAACTGCATCTTCTCTTAGTTCTCTCCCATATGGTGTAAGATGTGCAAGGAGAACTAAAGAAAAATACGGTTTGAATTTTTTTTCGGATCCTATCATACCATTTAATTACTGTAATGACTTATAAAATTAATTGCTTTTTCAAAACTATCCATGCTAGATAATTCATTGATCAATGCACAATTTTTCTATCCGTATAAAAATATATAAATATATGGATATCGTAGAATATGTACATTAATCAAAAGATGGATCTATGGTTATATACAATGTAATATTTTTAAAATTTTTAAATTAATAGGTTCTAAAGTACAGAGCATCATTGCAAATGAAAATGGTCGGGACCCACATCCCACATATGGGACTTGAAGCATGCCAGATGACTAGGCCATGTGAGCACACCAACATGGCATCTAGACAAATCCTATCCTGTAGGTTCCAAAGTATCGAGTGGCATTGCAAATAAAGCTGAAAATGGGTCGGGATGGGCCAAGCCATACCCCTTCTTGAGTCTGGTCCAAAATTTTTTTTTGAACTTTGGGCCGAGCTTAGGGCCTAGAATTCAATCATCAAGTTGCTCCGATCGCCATCAGAGTAGATGAGCAGGTTAAAACCATTTCGGTGGTGGTATGACCTCGAAACCCTACCGTCAAAGATAGTAGGACTACTCTCATCGGAGAGCTTCCCAAAGTGATCCCACCTCCCGATAATTATATTAATTTTAATAATATTATTAATAATATTATTAATAATATTTAAAATTAATAATATTATTAATAATATTATTTAAATTAATAATATTATGTAAATTGATAATATTTTTAGTTTAAATATTATTAATATTTAAATTAATAATATTTAAATTTAAATATTATTAATTTATGATAATTGGATAAATTTAATTTTAAATATTTAAAATTTAAAAAGATAGAAATCGAGTGTAGCGACGGTGATGGAGCCATCGTCGTCGCCATCGCTAATACTCACAGTGCGATGGCAGTGCGGGTCTGATGGTGTAGCACTCCGATGGTTGGATGCTCTAAAGTAGGGAGGTGCATCGCATTACGGGTTCGGTGGCGCATGTCCAATGGTGTAGCACTCTAGCAGCTGGGCACTCCATAGGAGGGAGGGGGGCCATGGGTCTGGTCCAACAAGGGGAGGGGTGGGGGAAAAGGGGGGAGGCTGCCATGGGTCCAGTCCGATAAGGGGAGGGGGTGGGGGAAGAAGGGGGAGGCTACTGTGGGTTCGATCCGACAAGGGGAGGGGCGGGGAGAGAAGGGAGGTGGCGGGGGGTCCGATCTGGCCCGAGGAGGGTGGGGGAAAAATGAGGAGGTGATGGGGGGTCCTATCCGACAAGGAGAGCGATGAGGCAGCATGGGGTTTGATTCGACAAGAGGAGCGATGGGGGAAGAAGGAGGAGGCGGTAGGAGGTCCGATCCAGCAAGGGGAGGGGCAGAGAAGGAAAAGGGAGACCGACCAATAGGATGCCGGCTTCAAGAGGCAGTCGGGAAGAAGGGGGAGCTCAGGGATGCAGGCTCCAGAAAGAAGAGGGGAGGCCGAACGGTGGGATGCTGGCTTCGGGATGCGGCCAACAGCACTGGGGGAGAAAGGGGTAGGGGCTTGAAAAGCTTTGATCCCGTGTGGGGATGTCGGATCTAAGGCGAGGATGGCAGTGCGAGGCTGAGGGGAGGAGGCCGGGGGCTCCGACGATGTAGCATGAGCTGGAGAATCGAAAGAGGGGGAGAGGGGGAGGTCAGTCGATCGCCGATGGGGGAGATGAAAATTGAGGATGGGGGGGATGAGGGTTTTTGTAGGAACCAGATCTAGGGTTTCAGAATAAGATCTTGAAACCTTTTCAAGATCAGGCAGCGGAAGACTAAAATAAATTAAAATTTATTTTTCAAAACCAGAGAATCCCTAAATCTAAGATCCTATTACATGATTATTACATAGCATTAAATCATAAATTAAAATATATAGAGCATGAACTACATGTTGATCATATCAATATGTTTCTATACTACATCTAATGTATGTATTAAACAATAGATCAGATCTATTATCTTGCAAGTTAGACGTTCTAACCTTACTGATCTGGGCTTGAGGATGATGTTGCAAACCGCACATGCATCCGATCTCTAAGAGTCATCCACACGAGCCCATGAATCTGGATCAGAAGTCCTGCTTCAGGAAATCAGCACAATATGCTAGTACTGCGCTGATCCTTCTTCGATGGTTGATCAGGTGCCTCTTTCTTCTTGATTTGGACTCTTCCACAGATGAAAAGTAGGAGGAGGAGTTTTAGATCTAGGATGCTCTCAGAAAACTCAAGATGGAGGAAGGGAAGAGATGAAACTAACAACCCTAGAAGAAGACCCTCTTCTTCTTCTCTTTACTCTCTCCTAGACATCCTGTCTTGTGTCTATTATATCTCCATGACCCAAAGGTTTTTCTCTCTAATTTTTGGATGCCCCAAAGGTCTATCAAATCTTTGTGTTCTTCAAAAATTTCATGAAGAAACTCATTTTATAGAGAGAGATATGATAGAATTCTTGTCTAGGTCAAATACCTAGTCAAGGCTTATCCAAACATGGCAAGATAAGGGGTGCCTAACTCTTGGGTGCCTCCTACTTATTTTCATGTATGGACCACCAGAAAAGGGTGTACAATATGTACTCTAAAAGTCACAAAAATTCAAAAAAAAATTTGGATAAATTCGGTACAAAAAGAAAAGAGTTTTGGATTTCTAAAACTCTATCTCATAGAATTTGAAATCCAAACTTATTCCTACTTTGATTTGATCCACAACCACTTTCCATGTATGAAAGAAGAGAGAAAATCTTTTGGATGTGGGAAAGACCTGGGAGAGGGCTTTTGTCGCACAAAATAAGAGGGAATTGGCATGGAATAAGAGAGAGGGCATGGGGGGGCTTATGTGGCGCAAGGTGGAATCCTAGTCTTACTAGGATTCTATCTTATGACTTGTTTTAATTTGGTTTCTCAAATCAAATCAAACCAAAATTAGATCAACCTAATTAAAATAGATCTTAACCCAATTAAAAACTTAATTTAATCAGATTAAATTAAGTTTTTAATCTGATTTAATTTTTTAATCAAATTAGAAATTAGATTGACCCAAGTCCTAATTGAACTAGGACTAGTTTTTTCCTTGCACTTGATTTATCCAATAAACCAATTGGACTTGATCCAATCAAGTCCAAACCAAATCTAATTAAATCATATTCAATTAGACTTAATCTTGACCCATTGACTTAATCAAATTAAGCCAATTAGCAATCAAATTGCTAATCGATCCTCCTGCAACACTTGCACTAGGTTAAATGTCAATCGTATTGATCATTTAATCCTAGAACGATTCTTAATCATTGATCAACCTTCCGATCGGATCATGAATTCTAATGTGTGTGATCTCATAGGTCCGAACCTAAACTGGTAGCATAAGAATAAATTTTTGTACCAATCGAAGTGACCATCTGGCAATGGTACTCGACGATCAGATAGGTTGAATGTGTAGAACAACATCCTTAGAACCCATGCGGATATAGTTTCCATATAATTCATTCTCTTGACCAAAATGATCATAGGACACCTCAGAATTCAACTGTCAACTCTGATCAGGTTGTCCATATTGTATTTCAAAATATCAAATCCATCTAAATAGATTACCCTGGCCAAGGTTTTGCTAAATTGAAATACAGTGACTATGCCTAGTACTTGCAAAATCAGAGTGTGATCGATAGAAGCTGTCATTCTTATTAACAGCCTATCATTTGGTCATGAACAGTTTTAAGGACTAATCGATAAATCTTCTCTTTATCGAATCTAAATAGTCCTAATGACTTCATCATAACAACAGAGTTTATTAGAAGATGAAAGCTTATGATGAAAATGCCAAATATATTTTATTCACTAACAAATCAATTACAATACTTGGTTGCTCAACGATCAACAGCTTGACGATTGACTTTTGGGACATATTTTCCAACAACTCCCACTTGTCCTAAAGCCACTCGGCATAGTATCTAATATCCATCTTCGACTTGTGGTTGTCGAACTGCTTTATCGTCAGGGCTTTAGTGAAGGGGTTGGTCAGGTTCTCCTTTTTATCGACCTTCTGAAGGTCGACGTCACTTTGATCCACGATCGGATCAGGTGGAAGTGACACAAAATATGTTTCGTCCGCTAGTGTGCTTTGGGTTCCTTCACCTGAGCTATGGCACCAGTGCTGTCGCAGTAGGATAGGACCAGACCATCGAGGGAGGGTGCCACTCCGAGCTTGGTGATGAATTTTCTTAGCCACACGCTTCCTTCACGACATCCGATGCTGCAATGTACTTTACCTCACAAACAGAGACTGCCACAGTATGCTGCTTGGAACTCTTCCAGTAGATAGCTCCATCATTCAGAGTAAAGATATAACCCGATATGCTTCTGTTGTTATCATGGTCAGATTAAAAGCTGGAGTCTGTGAACCCTACAAGTTTCAGATCTGACTCACCATAAACCAACCATTGGTCCTTAGTATTTCTCAAGTACTTAAGGATGGCTTTAACCACTTTTCAGTAGTTTTCTTCAGGATCAGATTGGTATCTACTCACAAATCCTAGTGAGTATGCCACGTCTGGTCTTGTACATGTCATGGCGTACATGATAGATCCCATGGCCGAAGCATATGGGACTCTACTCATACGCTCTCTCTCTTCAGAAGTTGTCGGACAATCCTTCTTAGAGAGAGAAACTTCATGGTCTATCGGTAGATAGCCCTTCTTGGAATTCTCCATACTGAACCTCTTCAGCATAGTGTCTATGTATGTGGACTGGGATAACCCAAGAATCTTTTTAGATCTATCCCTATAGATCTTCATCCCTAGAATGTAGGATGCTTCACTCAAGTCCTTCATGGAGAACTGTGATAACAACCAAACTTTTATTCCTTGTAGTGCGGGGATGTCATTCCCGATTAAGAGAATGTCATCCACGTACAAGACAAAGAATACCACAACTGAACCATTTGCTCATTTATAGATGCAGGGCTCTTCTCCATTCTTAACGAAGACATACGTTTTGATCACCTTATCAAAACGCATGTTCCAACTTTGAGAAGCTTGCTTCAATCCATAAATGGATCTTTGAAGCTTGCACACCTTGGACTCATCTGTGGATGTAAACCCCTCAGGTTGTATCATATATACCTCTTCGGTTAGCTCTCCATTCAGGAAAGCTATCTTTACATCCATTTGTCAGATCTCATAATCCAGATGGGTAGCTATTGCAAGCATTATCCGAATGGATTTGAGCATTGCCACAGGGAAAAATATCTCATCATAGTCAATACCATAACGTTGATAATACCCCTTAGTAACCAGATGGGCTTTATAGGTCTCCACCTTTTCGTTTGTGCCCTTTTTCCTTTTGAATACCCATTTATACCCAATGGGTTTAACCCTTTCAGGTAGGTCAACCAATGTCCATAGATTGTTGACCTTCATAGACTCCATTTCAGATTTCATGGCTTCAAGCTATTTTTCAGAATCAGGTCTCTGCATTGCTTCCATATAGGTGATCGGATCCTCATCGTTCTCTTCATGTTCGATGGGATCACCATCCCAGATCAAGAAACAATAGTATCTGTCCGACTGATGCGGTACTCTACCGGATCGTCTTAATGGTGCAGGTACATTGGGCTCCGGATCTGATCTAATCAAATCCAACTCAGGTTCAGCTATTGGTGTCGGTCATTCTACCTGTTGAACTTCATCAAGTTCAACCTTAGAGGCAACGGTTCCTTCACCAAGGAACTCCTTTTCTAAAAAGATTGCCTTAAGGCTAATGAACACCTTTTGTTCATCAGCATGGTAGAAAAAATATCTTTTGATCTCTTTGGGGTACCCGATGAATGTGCATTTGTCAGACCTAGGTCCAAGTTTATTTGTGACTAATCATTTGACATAGTCCGGGCACCCCCAGACCCTAAGGTGTGAAAGTGCTGGCTTACATCCTGTCCATATCTCATATGGAGTCTTAATTACAGACTTACTTGGAACCTTATTTAATAAATAACAGGCCGATTCGAGTGCATATCCCCAGAAGGATATCGACAAGCTGGCAAAACCCATCATGGATCAGACCATGTCTAACAGAGTCTGATTTCTCCTTTCAAACACACCATTATGCTGTGGTGTTTATGGAGGAATCCGTTGGGAGAGAATTCCATTCTCTCCTAGATATGTGAGAAACTCACTAGAAAGATATTCTCCTCTTCGGTCAGATCGAAGAGTTTTAATACTCTTTTCAGTTTATTTTTCTACTTCGCTTCGGAATCATTTGAATATTTCAAATGAATCCAAGTTATGTTTCATCAGATAGACATATCCATATTTGGATAGATCATCTGTGAAAGTTATGAAGTAGAAATATCCACCTCTAGCACTTGTGTTCATGGGCCTGCATACATCAGTATGTACTAGGCCCAAGAGCTCAGTAGCTCTCTCACTTTTTTCAGTAAAAGGTGACTTGATCATTTTACCAAGAAGACAGGACTCACAGGTTGGAAGTGATTCACAATAACTGACTTCGAGGATTTCCTCTTGAGTCAACCTATTTATTCTGTTCTTATTTATATGACCTAGCCTATAGTGCCATAAGTAGATATCTGACACACTATCTAATCTAGGGTGCTTGCTAGTAGAATAGACTCTTATCGGGTTTGATCTTTCTGGTCTGGCCCTACACTGATGTCCCAGCCTGAACTTGCACCATCTTCACTTTCTTCTTCTTGTTCTTCTTCTCTTTCTCAAAGGGTCGAGAACCAGAAGACAAACCTCCCACTAAGTTCACCGACTCCTTGTGGAGTTGGTGATCCTTCTCAAAATTCTAAAGCAACCCTAGTAACCCATGGTAGTTTACTTCAGCCTTTGTCATTCTATAATGAGTGAGGAATGGGAGATAAGACTTGGGCAGTGAGTTTAGTATTGCATCTTTCCCAAGTTGCTCATGTAAGGGAAAGCCGAGCTTGCTCAATCGTTCCATCAGCTCGATCATGTACAATACATGATCAGTGACAGAGGTACCATCCCATATTTTAGCATTGAAGATGGCACAACTAGTCTTGTGCCTCTCAACATCATCGGATGTGCCAAAGGCATCCTCCAACACTTGAAGCATGTCCTTTGGCTGAGCCATCTCGAATCTGTGACTGAACTCATCGCTCATGGCAGCCAGCATGATACAGCACACCGTGGTCCGATCACTGAGCCACTTCTGGTAAGTATCTCTGACTATTCCATGTGCATTGACAACTGGCTCCTCAGGTGCAAGATCCATTATCACATATAGGATCCGTTCATGCTCCAGGACTATCTTCAACTTTCGATACCAGCTATCGAAGTTGGATCCCACCAACTTATCATTGTCCAACAAGGATCGGAGTGACAGGGAAGTGGCCATATCTGCTCAAAGAAAAACTATAACTTAATTAGTAATTGATTCATTAAACCTAAAGATTTGGACTTTAATCAAAAAGTTTCTTCCACTATTTTATTCGAATTAGTAGCCTCTACCTCCAATTCAAGGAATTATCCTAATTCCTTAGTGGGTACTAGAATCCACTTAGACTGCACACAAGTCCTACTTTGGTTGGCCAACCCATGTACATCTAAGGGTAGGTTCATAACCAATTATTTCTCTAAATAATTTTTAGTAATTTTAATTTTGCCCCAGAAACCTAATTAGTAGGCTTTGGCCTCCACTGTAAGGATCCGGTTAGGTCCAACCAACATGACCATACTTGGTGCATCTAACCAACGAATGATTAAGCCCAACTTTGGTTGGCTCACCTAACCATCATTAGAGAAACACTTCCAAGTCGTCATATGATGAGTGATAATTTCATTAGTCAACAAGCACCAGGCCTTTGGGTCTGCAATGATTATTGAGTTAATGGACTCATTATCAAACACCTTAATGGGAGGCTATGACTTAGTTATCTCCATAATTTTATCATTTTAAGGACTTAATAATTTTAGAGGATTTAAATGATTTAGAGGATGAGGTTAAATGAACCAACTTATCATGATCCTCCCACTGGCTTCACCAAGTCAGCTTAAGGGAGACCATTAAAAGGGCCGGTCTAGGAGCACCTAAATCAGTCACACTGATTTACCTAGCTGACATGGGTCAGCTCAAATAGTCAAGTGATCTGATCAAAATATAATTTCATCAAGAGGCCAGGTAAGTTCGATCAGTGAGAGGATCGACCAAAGCTTGCCTTAGACACCATAAAAAATGGTCAGGTAAGCGGGCTCCCAGTTAAAAACCACCGGTCTGGTTTACCTTAGACATCAACTGGTTTAATTAGTTTCGATTAGATCAACCTAATAGTTCGTGCTAGACCGCTTAGCCAGGAATCAAGTCCATTTGGTTCTCGTTAAAGACATGGACTTAACCAACTATAACTATTGTAATTGATCTAGAGAATCCTTGACCTAATCTAAGATAATAATTGATTAGATTTAGTCAATTCTCTAATTAAGTCCATCTTTAATCTAACCATAGGTCTAACCCAATTAATGGACCTAATTCCCACTAACCCATTAACCCAATGTGTTATGGTTTGTGTCTTAGATTCTTCAATTCACAATCCTAGAATCTAATCAAACTTCTTAATTCTTAATTAAGTTTTGGATTGAGGGTTGGGTTTGGCTTTTCGAAAATAATTTTTATATTTATAAAATAATTTTATAATATGGTTCTACCAACCATATTGCATGTTTGATTCATAATCAAGATGCAAATGAAATAAACATGAAATTACTTTAGATCTAATCTAAACAGGTTCATGTAATTGAAATAATTTCAACTTTAAACAATTTTTTTGCATAAAAATTATTTACAAAGAGATTTTATTTTAGATTTAAATATTTTTTAAATCTAATAAATTATAAATTTAATCTAGATTATATCTAATAAATTTATGATTAAAGATAGATCTACACGAACTAGGACAATCTTCGCACTGTAAGGAGTAAATCTTACAGCAGGGCAACCTTGCAATTTGTGATTGATCTAAAATTTTAATTTTAGATTTAATAATTAGTTTATAAATTAGATCTAATTTAAGAGATAATCTAAGCATGCATAAATAATTATGTAATAAATAACCTAGGCTCTGATACTAATTGTAGGAACCAGATCTAGGATTTCAGGGTTAGATCTTGAAACTTTTTCAAGATCAGATAGCGAAAGACTAAAATAAATCAAAATTTATTTTTCAAAATTAGAGAATCCTGAGATCTAAGTGTGGAAATTTCAGTGCAGGGGTAAAATGATAATTTTAAAATTTTTCAAGATTATAATTTTACAGTAAAAATTATTAATTAATCTAATTAATTAACATATATTAACCCTACATAAGAATCTAAATATGATATATATATATAGCATGCATTTAAATTTAAAATTTTAAATTTTACAGTAAATATTTTACTATTATGTGTTCAGAACACATTACCTTCGTGTAGGTAGTCGATCGTCGTAGTCTGATCACCGTCAGGATGGTCTGATCATTGCAATGTAGCCACACAGTCTGTCTGACCTCTACAGATCGTCCATACAAAGTTTTTGATCTGATCGGCTCCTCACGAATGCTAGTTCATCGTAGAACCCTTTCAATGGCCGATGCTGATCGAACTCATTCGATCGGTGTCTGTCAACTCTTCGGATGCTCTGGATCATCAGCAAAGGTACTTGAGAGGTTGATGAAGCTCTTCCTGAAGTCTGGTGCACTCACGACACTCGTAGCTCATCTTCTCACTTTTCGAACCCTAGGCAGAAACCCTAGGGTACTCACAAAAGATCCTGCGCCCTTTCTCTCTTCTTTTCTTTTCTCTTCTTTTCTTTTCTTTTCTCACGCAGAAGGCCTTTCTTATGCCACCCTTTCTCTCTAAGAAAGTCATGTACACATCCCACCTTCTCTTTCCTTTTTAAAAATAGTGCAAGACTGTGTCTTTACCGCATCTTCACCGCGTGAGAGTGTTGCTCCTAGATTGATTTTGATGATTACAAAGCAGATTGAAGGGATACAAACAATTGAAAAAGTCCTTATGCTCTTCAAGGGCAAAATCATAATTTCACTAAAATCCTGATTTGATAGTACCATTTGGTAGAACAAATGATTTGAAATCTATTGGTGAAAATTTTATTGTGTTTGGACTAATATTTTTGAAGTTATGAAGGTTTGAAGTGCATGAGTCGACTCATGAGTCAACTCATGGCACTATGAGCTGAATGGCACGAAAAAAAAATTCCCATGGCACGCTGGATTTTTGGCTTGGCACGACCTGTGAGTCGACTCATGAGTCGACCCACAAGGCATGAGTCGACTCATGAGTCGACCTCTGCTGATTTGAGCCGAAAAATCCAGAAATCAGATCTTCTGGTCTGTTGCAACAGAAGTCGACTCATGAGTCGACTCCTGAAGCATGAGTCGACTCATGAGTCGACCCCTGCGACGGGAAATGTCAGCAACGGCTATTTTTTTGCCCATTTTAATTGCCATTTATGCTTCCTAAAAATCCTCTAA
The DNA here is from genome assembly GCF_000442705.2 of Elaeis guineensis. Lineage (NCBI taxonomy): Eukaryota > Viridiplantae > Streptophyta > Magnoliopsida > Arecales > Arecaceae > Elaeis > Elaeis guineensis. The sequence continues at coordinate 83,460,021 of NC_025997.2, forward strand.
CGGCTCTTTATCTGCCTAAATTATTTTCTCTTGCTTCTAATGCTACAAAATGCTTTAAATGATGAAAGAAATTGCAGATTAAATAGCGGATCAAACGTGAAATCAAATGTGAAGAGAAAAGAGAGGAAAAAGAGAAGAACAGAAGAGAGGATCCGAAATTTGCAAGAAAAAGCCTGAGATCAACGAAATATCCATAGAGAAAAAGAGAGAGGATCCACAATATACCAGAGAGATTGTGAAAGAGAAAAGGAAGATCTTTCAAGGAGAGAATTCTTCACGCCTATTATTTCAACCTTGATCTAGAGATCGTTCAAAGCTTTCAAGAGATCTTCAATCAACAATCAACCTCTTCTCAAGCGTTCAACCGTTCATTCATCTTGAGAAAATCTGAAAAAGGGGTTCTTCATTTGAGTAAAGCTTTTATTGTTATATTTGCTCATTTAAGGAGCTGTTTTTGTATTCATCTGTGCTCTAAATATTCTTACTCTTTGTGAGTTTTTGCTCTTGTTTTTGGAGGATTTCCAAAACAAGGAAAGGTTGATCCGAACCTGAAATCGGAGTGTTTTGGGTTTGCTTGTACCCGGGAAACAAGTGTTCTAGCTTGGGATAGCTAGGGTCGGAGTTTCCGACGTCTTGTATTTTAGCTTGGGATAGCTAGTGTCGGAGTTTCCGACGTTTTGTATTCGGGTTGAATACAAAGGATAGTGGATTAAAATTCCCAAGTGGGATCTTGGGGAGTGGACGTAGGTGCAAGGTTAGCACCGAACCACTATAAATCCTTGTGTTTGTGGTGTGCTTTATCGCTTTATCTTATTTCTTTATTATATCCTTGCAATACTGCTTTAAAGCCATTGTTTTGTTTTTCATAAGTTATCTGTTGGGCTTAAAATTTTTAGAAACCCAATTCACCCCCCCCTCTTGGGTTGCATAGCTGGACAACAAGTGGTATCAGAGCCAGTGCTCTAGCCCTTCTTTGATCTAACAATCAAAGAGCCAAAGATCTATGGCAACCCATGTTGGAACTTCTCTAGCTGAGGGGCAATCAACAAACCGACCTCCACTTTTCAATGGGTCTAATTACACCTATTGGAAAGCTCGGATGAAGATTTTCATACAAGCACTCGACTATGATATGTGGAGTATCATAGTGAATGGTCCTCACACACCCACCAAGATTATAGATGGTGAGGAGTCAACCAAACCCGAGAAAGAATGGGATGAGGTTGACAAGAAATTGGCACAATTAAATGCCAAAGCTATGAATGTTCTTTATTGTGCACTAGATGCTAGTGAATTTAATCGCATTTCTACTTGTGTATCTGCTAAAGAAATATGGAATAGGTTAGAAGTCACCCATGAGGGAACAAATCAAGTAAAAGAGTCTAAAATAAACATGCTTGTACATAAATATGAATTGTTCAAAATAGAGCATGATGAGTCCATAACTGCTATGTTTACTCGTTTTACTGATATAATCAATGGTTTAAAGAGTCTTGGCAAATCTTATACTAACAGTGAACTTGTAAGGAAGATTCTCAGGTCACTGCCAAGAACTTGGGAAGCCAAGGTGACTGCCATCCAAGAAGCAAAGGACTTGAACACTCTACCTCTAGAAGAGCTTCTTGGATCCTTGATGACTCATGAACTTAGCATGATGCAACATCAAGAGGATGAAATCAAAAAGAAAAGAACCATTGCCCTCAAATCCACAACTTCACCTGATTATGAAACAGATGACTCTGAAGATGAAGATCAGGATGAGGAGATGGCTCTCATCACCCGAAAATTCAAGAAGTTTCTAAGAAAAAGGAAACAGGGGATGAGAAAGAAATTTACAAAAGGGGATCAAAGCATAGAAAAGGAGAAAGATCAAACCCCTATATCCTACGAGTGCAAGAAGCCAGGACATTTCAGATCCGAATGTCCTCAATTGAAGAAAGGTCCAAAGAAATTCAAAAAGAAGGCAATGATGGCAACCTGGAGTGTGAGTGATGACTCAAGCTCCGACGAGGAAACCTCAACCGAACAAGCCAATCTGTGCCTGATGGCACATGAAAATGAGGTAACTTCTGAATCCACTAGTGAATTTACTTTTGAAGAATTGCATGAAGCTTTCTATGATTCAATTGATGAATTAAAGAAACTAGGGAAGAAAAACAAAGAGCTGAAATTGAAAAATCAGTCCTTAGTGAAACAAGCTGAAATTCTTTCAATTGAAAAATTCACATTGATTCAAGAAAATCAAAACTTTAAGGATGAAATTAACAGGCTGAAATCTATAGTAGATAAGTTCACCTTAAGTTCAAACAAGCTAAATATGATCCTTGATAATCAGAAAGCTATATATGATAAGGCTGGACTTGGTTATAAACCCCTGAAGAAATAAAAATTTTTGAAAGATATTTATGCAAATTATTCAAGCAAAAAGCCTACAAATATTACTTGTTTTAAATGTGGAAGAATAGGACATAAATCATACACATGTCTTATTAACAAATATGCAAACACAAAAAAAATATGGGTTCCAAAAGGAACCATTCTGACTAACCTGAAAGGACCCAAGAAAGCTTGGGTACCTAAGACAGAAACTTGATCTGTGCTTGCAGGTGTGTCTAGCATCCCAAGAAGGAAACAGGAAATGGTATCTTGACAGCGGATGCTCGAGACACATGACTGGTGATGAATCACAATTCATCACGCTTGATGCTAAGGATGGAGGGATGGTCACCTTTGGAGATAATGGCAAAGAAAAGATCATCGGGATAGGTAACATTGGTATCACTCCCTCCAAATACATTGAGAATGTTTTACTTGTTAAAGGTTTAAAGCATAACTTACTTAGCATTAGTCAATTCTGTGATAAAGGGTATAAAGTAAGTTTTGAATCATCTGTATGCATTGTGACGAGTCCTATTAACGATGGCATTAAATTTATAGGACATAGGCATGGCAATGTTTATATGGTAGACTTGAATGATTTAACTAAATTAGACATGCAATGCCTAGTTTCCTTAAAAGCTAAAATAAATGAGACTAGTTGGCTGTGGCATCGTAGACTTGCACATATTAGCATGCATTCTCTTTCAAAATTAATCAAAAAGGATTTAGTTCTCGGTTTGCCAAAATTAAATTTTGAAAAGGATAGAATTTGTGATGCATGCCAATTAGGTAAACAAACTAGGGTATCATTTAAATCCAAAAACACTATTTCAACTTCTAGACCTTTAGAGCTCTTACATATGGATTTATTTGGACCAACTAAAACCACAAGTCTAGGAGGAAAACGATATGGATTTGTAATAATTGATGATTACTCTCGTTTTACTTGGATTTTCTTTTTAGCTCACAAAAATGAAACTTTTCAAATTTTCACGAAATTTCATCAAAAAGTCACTAATGAAAAAGGGTTTTCAATTCAAAATATTAGAAGTGATCATGGAACAGAATTTGAAAATCATGACTTTGAAAATTTTTGTGATGAAAATGGAATTGGCCACAACTTCTCTGCTCCTAGGACACCCCAACAAAATGGGGTAGTTGAAAGGAAAAATAGAACCTTAGAAGAAATGGCCCGTACCATGCTCTGTGAAAGCAACCTTCCAAAATATTTTTGGGCGGAAGCTATTAACACAGCATGTTACATTTTAAATCGTGCTTTAATAAGATAATTTTTAAAGAAAACCCCCTATGAACTTTGGAAAGGAAGAAAATCAAATATTGCCTATTTTCATGTTTTTGGTTGCCGATGTTTTGTATTAAATAATGGCAAAGAAAAACTTGGTAAATTTGATGCAAAATCAGATGAAGCAATCCTTCTAGGTTACTCCTCTACTAGTAAAGCATTTAGAGTGTTCAACAAAAGAACCTTAGTAGTTGAGGAGTCCATACATGTTGTCTTTGATGAATCTAACGATCTTCCTTCAAGGAAGAATGAGGGTGTTGATGATGCAGATCCACTAATAGAAGGTATGAAGGAGATCACTCTAAAAGATTCAGCAACTCCAGAAGACAAGGATCAAGAAGATGAACAAAATGAGAAAGGTGAAGAAATTCAAGAACAACCTCAAGGTACAAATGACTTACCCAAGGAATGGAGGTATGTTCACAACCACCCTAAGGAATTAATTATCGGTGATCCTATGCATGGGGTAAAAATACGTTCTTCACTTAGAGATGTACTTAATCATTGTGCTTTTGTATCTCAACTTGAACCTAAAACTTTTGAAGAAGCTGAAAATGATCATAACTGGATTAATGCTATGCAAGAAGAACTCAGTCAATTTGAAAGAAATAATGTTTGGACCTTAGTGAAAAGACCTAAAGATTATTCAATAATTGGCACAAAATGGGTCTTTAGAAACAAATTAGATGAGCATGGAAATGTAATTAGAAATAAAGCAAGACTGGTTGCTAAGGGATATAATCAAGAAGAAGGAATTGATTTTGATGAAACCTTTGCACCTGTTGCTAGATTAGAAGCCATTAGACTTCTACTTGCTTATGCTTGCTTTATGAAATTCAAACTATTTCAAATGGATGTTAAAAGTGCATTTTTAAATGGATATATTTCTGAAGAAGTATATGTAGAACAACCCCCTGGATTTAAAAATCATGCTTTTCCCAATCATGTCTTTAGATTAAATAAAGCTTTATATGGTCTAAAACAAGCACCTAGAGCATGGTATGAAAGGCTAAGCAAATTTCTATTAAATAATGGTTTCTCTAGAGGCAATGTGGATACAACTCTATTTATTAAAAGAAACCAAAATGATATGCTAATTATACAAATTTATGTTGATGACATAATTTTTGGGTCTACTAATGAATCCCTTTGTCAAGACTTTGCTAAGCTTATGCAGGGAGAGTTCGAGATGAGCATGATGGGAGAACTCACTTTCTTCCTCGGACTCCAAATCAAACAATCAAAAGAGGGAATCTCCATCACCCAAAGCAAGTACACCAAGGAACTACTCAAAAGATTTGGAATGGAGAACTGCAAACCAATTGGCACACCAATGAGTCCCTCATGTAAGCATGACAAGGATGATGAAGGTAAAAGCGTAGACTTAAAATACTATAGAGGTATGATTGGCTCATTATTATATTTAACTGCAAGTAGGCCTGATATCATGTTTAGTGTTTGCTTATGTGCAAGATATCAATCTAATCCTAAGGAATCTCATTTGAATGCTGTTAAAAGAATCCTTAGATACTTAAATGGTACACAAACTATAGGGTTATGGTACTCTAAGGACTCACAAATTAATTTGTTAGGATATTCTGATGCTGATTTTGCTGGATGTAAATTAGATAGAAAAAGCACAAGTGGAACTTGCCAATTTCTTGGAGTTAACCTAATCTCATGGTTTAGCAAGAAACAAAATTCGGTGGCACTGTCTACGGCTGAGGCCGAATACATTGCAGCCGGAAGTTGTTGTGCTCAAATCTTGTGGATTAAGCAACAACTCGAAGATTTTGGAATCAAACTTAATGAAACACCAATAAAATGTGATAATACAAGTGCTATAAATCTATCTAAAAATCCAATACAACACTCAAGATCTAAACATATTGAGATAAGACATCATTTTATAAGAGAACATGTTCAAAACAAAAATATAATTCTTGAATATGTTTGCACTGAAAATCAATTAGCCGATATCTTTACAAAGGCCCTTAGTGAGGAAAGATTCTGTGAAATTAGGAGAAATCTAGGAATTCTAGATCCATTTATCTGAAATTTCTCAATTTTCAAAGAATAGATGTCAAAAACTCTTAGAGCTCAATTTTCAACATCTATCCTGGTTCCAAAAGCTCAGTTTTATCACTCTAAAAACTTATCATTGAGCAAAATTCTTTCTCCCAAAATTTTGAATTTTTCTGGAATTTATTTGCATTTTTCCTGATTTTCTGAACTTCATGAGTCGACCCCCATAAGTCGACTCAATGGCAAACTTGTAAATCCCACCAACTTCCATCGGGTTCATTGTTTTTAAAATGGGAAACATTGTTTATGAGACGACTCATCTTCTCGTCGTCTTCCTTCCGAAAGCCGTCCTCTCCAAACTTCTGTTTTGCTCCAAATCCAAGGATTAATTTCGAGGCAAGTCTCCCTCCTCCTCTCCACCAAAAATCGTCTCCTTGAAAAGGATTTTTCTGTGCTTTCTCGCAGTGATAGGCACGGGTGGAACGTGCCCTAGAACTTCACCGTTCATTCAAAATCCACTTCTTTTCTCCACCAAAATTCTTCTTTACTCTTTTGTGATCCCTCCTCCACTGAATTCAAGTCTTCTTGTCTGCTACCTTATTGGATATGGCTCCAAAGATGAAACTTCCCCAAAGAAGAAAATCAATCCGAGAGCCTGAGGAAATTGTCCGAAAGAAAAGGCATGCTCAGTCTTCCACTGTTCCCAATCCAGTTTCAGTACCTGCTCAAGGTCCCTCTCAACCCTCCATAAGCCCCAGTGTAAATCTTCTTTCTGATAGAAAAGTAGAAACCGGGAAAAATATAGATTTTCGGTTCTTTGAGAAAGAAGGCTTTACTTTTGCAAGTAAGATCAAAAATCAAGGATGGGAACTTTATTGCTCTCTTAAGGAAGTCACCTATGTTGATCTAGTCAGAGAGTTCTACCAGAACCTAAATTATGGAAACGGGTCTGTGACTTCAACTGTAAAGGGGATTGACATCTGTTTGGATTCTAGGATATTGGGAGAGATACTTCAGTTGCCTAGTGAAGGATACTCATATATGGAACTCCCAATTAAAGAAGAAGGGATCAGAATTATCTTGGGAGAAGATTTTTCAGGAAGTTTAAACAGATTGGAAGCAAAGCTACTATCCATTGAGATGAGGGTCCTGCATCAGATTGTGACAAAACTATTCTTTCCTAGGAGTGGTAGACATGACTTACTATCTGGCAGAGATGTATGTGTCATGTTTCATATCATCACTCAGACCCCCCTAAACCTCCCTACACTTATGATAGAGGCCATGAGAGAAACTTTGAACAGATCCAAGGCACACTTGCCTTATGGTATGGCCCTTACTATAGTTTTTAGGAGGTTTGGAGTTAGCTGTGAGGGGGAGACACCTACCAAGCTCTCACATGTGGACACTTTCAACCAACACAGTCTACACCGAATGAGAATTACAAAGACTGTTGGTGGTTGGATCAAGGGCTCTGAAGAAAGAGCTGAGGAGAGAGCTGAGGAAAGAGCTGAAGACAGAACTGAAGGCAGAGTAGAAGAAGAAGGTCCATCTTCTCCTGTACATGATTTCAGGGCAGCTTCACCAGATACCCAGTTCATTCATGATACTGAGGCTGGCCCTTCTGCGTTTACTAGGATGCCCACACCAGTGTATCAGCCAGAGAGCAGAGCACCTCATTCAGAGTTCAGACTGGCTGACGATCAGATCGAGCATATATCTCAGCGTGTGGCTTCTTTGTTGTCTAGCCAGTGGAGTAGTACTTCTTTTGCACCTGGAGCTACTTCTTCTGATCAGACCATTACTCCCCACATCTCCACTATATTTCAAATGATTTCAGATCAGTCCGTCAGGATACAGCAGCTTGAGGATACAGTCTGGAGACTTACTGGCAGAGTTCTTGACTTGCAGGGGCAAGTCCTTGCATTGGCCCATCCCCAGCCACAGGAGTCTACCATTGAGGTCACAGACCTCACTGCAGAGGCTGGCAGGCTCAGAGGAGCACTAGAAGGTGGATATGAGCTACTGAGGAAAGAGATCAGAGGATCGAGTGAGCATGCTACCACCCAGTTCACTGCTCTACTTCAATCTATTTCTAGAGCACTGAACGTACTTGATTCTATTAGACTCACCATTTCTGTTCAGTCCCTAGCATCTCAGCGTTCTCAGCCACCCAGTTCATCTCGTTCTCCTGCTCGTGGCAGAGGCAGACGGGGTAGAGGACGCACTTCTGATCCATCATCTCCTCACCCTATATCTGATGACTCTGATCATTGACTTATCTAGATCTTAGGAGTTAGTATCTTGTTCTAGGATCTATACCTTGGGGCCATGTATTGACATTTAGCTGGTTGAATTTTATGTATTGAAACAATTATGATTTTAATGGAATCATCTTTTACCTATATTTCTACCTCTTTGTAATGATTATATTTTGGTTATATTTCAATCTCTGATACATCTGTTGAAATATTATCTTCTCCTTATTGTTGTTTGCTATTGATAATTGCTATATTAAGGGGGAGCAAACATCTGTGAAAAACTCTAAAGAGGAAGAAATTAAAGAATATTTTCAGAAAAAGAAAAGAAAGAGTTAACTATGTTTGATGATGTCAAAAAGGGGGAGAAATTAAAATTAAACAAAAATTGAAATTAGACAAAAAGCAAAACCCTAAATTATGAGAAAAAGGGGGAGAAATTAAATTAAAACAAATATTGAAGAAATTAAACAAATATTGGAGAAATTAGACAAAAACAAGGATTGAAAGATTAAACAAAACTTTGAAAAATTTTGGTATCGAAATTTGGTATCAGACAGAGAAATTTGGTATCAGACAGAGAAATTTGGTATCAGACAGAACTTTAAATCCATCAAAAGCAAAATCATGAGTACAATGCAAATAAGTATTTTTTATATATATGCTCTGATATTCAAACTTGCTTTTGAAATTTTACTCACCTTGAGACATCAATAAGAAATTTGTTTTACTCTGATACATCCTACAATTTCTTTCAACTTGATCTGATACATGATAACATCTGATCCGATACAGTGTGAAGGTTTCTCTAAAATATTATAACATTTGCTCTGATACTGTATGAAATTTTCTCTGATACATTAAAAATTTTCTTGCTCTAATACATTATAAAATCTTTTCTGATATCATTGTAAAAATTATTTTTGCTCTGATACATAGAAAAAGTTATTTATCTTCTCTTGCTCTGAAATATCTTGAACTCAAAATGATCTAATACCCTTTTCAAATCTTTAAGAAAATGGACAAACTATTTTTGCATTTATATTACATGCCAAAAGAATCATACTCTTTTCAAGCATATACACCCATAATGGATTCTTTTGAAATTAATGCATTAACATAAATATTTTTGTTCATATGTTTTGTCATCATCAAAAAGGGGGAGATTGTTGCTCCTAGATTGATTTTGATGATTACAAAGCAGATTGAAGGGATACAAACAATTGAAAAAGTCCTTATGCTCTTCAAGGGCAAAATCGTAATTTCACTAAAATCCTGATTTGATAGTATCATTTGGTAGAACAAATGATTTGAAATCTATTGATAAAAATTTCATTGTGTTTGGACTAATATTTTGAAGTTATGAAGGTTTGAAGTGCATGAGTCGACTCATGAGTCAACTCATGGCACTATGAGCTGAATGGCACGAAAAAAAAATTCCCATGGCACGCTGGATTTTTGGCTTGGCACGACCTGTGAGTCGACTCATGAGTCGACCCACAAGGCATGAGTCGACTCATGAGTCGACCTCTGCTGATTGAGCCGAAAAATCCAGAAATCAGATCTTCTGGTCTGTTGCAACAGAAGTCGACTCATGAGTCGACTCCTGAAGCATGAGTCGACTCATGAGTCGACCCCTGCGACGGGAAATGTCAGCAACGGCTATTTTTTTGCCCGTTTTAATTGCCATTTATGCTTCCTAAAAATCCTCTAACGGCTCTTTATCTGCCTAAATTGTTTTCTCTTGCTTCTAATGCTACAAAATGCTTTAAATGATGAAAGAAATTGCAGATTAAATAGCGGATCAAACGTGAAATCAAATGTGAAGAGAAAAGAGAGGAAAAAGAGAAGAACAGAAGAGAGGATCCGAAATTTGCAAGAAAAGCCTGAGATCAACGAAATATCCATAGAGAAAAAGAGAGAGGATCCACAATATACCAGAGAGATTGTGAAGAGAAAAGGAAGATCTTTCAAGGAGAGAATTCTTCACGCCTATCGTTTCAACCTTGATCTAGAGATCGTTCAAAGCTTTCAAGAGATCTTCAATCAACAATCAACCTCTTCTCAAGCGTTCAACCATTCATTCATCTTGAGAAAATCTGAAAAAGGGTTCTTCATTTGAGTAAAGCTTTTATTGTTATATTTGCTCATTTAAGGAGCTGTTTTTGTATTCATCTGTGCTCTAAATATTCTTACTCTTTGTGAGTTTTTGCTCTGTTTTTGGAGGATTTCCAAAACAAGGAAAGGTTGATCCGAACCTGAAATCGGAGTGTTTTGGGTTTGCTTGTACCCGGAAAACAAGTTTCTAGCTTGGGATAGCTAGGGTCGAGTTTCCGACGTCTTGTATCTAGCTTGGGATAGCTAGTGTCGGAGTATCCGACGTTTTGTATTCGGGTTGAATACAAAGGATAGTGGATTAAAATTCCCAAGTGGGATCTTGGGGAGTGGACGTAGGTGCAAGGTTAGCACCGAACCACTATAAATCCTTGTGTTTGTGGTGTGCTTTATCGCTTTATCTTATTTCTTTATTATATCCTTGCAATACTGCTTTAAAGCCATTGTTTTGTTCTTCATAAGTTATCTGTTGGGCTTAAAATTTTTAGAAACCCAATTCACCCCCCCTCTTGGGTTGCATAGCTGGGCAACAGA